>NC_051180.1:47091333-47326333 GCF_013339695.2 Rhipicephalus sanguineus | reverse complement strand
GAGCAATTTAGTAAAATATATAATTCAACTGGTTCAATATTCAAGAAGATAGAAGAAATTGATACCACTGTTCAAATAAACCGGATGCAACGAATACGTTAGACAGCAGCTGAGGCTGATTTTATTTGTTCAATGCATCAGTAAAGTAATATAGCAAGTCTAGAATTGTACCCACGAACTCACGATATGATTTCAATGTATGCTGTGATAGCGGACGCCTGAATAATTCCGGCCTTTAAAGTTTTTGAACGTGTACCTGAATCTAAGTGCACTTGTGTATGCGCATTTCATATTAATTAAAATTTGGCAACCGTGACCGTAGACGAGCCCGCACTCTTATTTTGTGTTAATTTATACAGTAGAATCGATATCTAAGTTTTCTTTAGTGTCGTATAAGGTGCATCGTTGTGCAGACACCAACAGCATAATTTTTAGTATTCTCTCTGGTTTGAAACCGCGCAATACCATAAAAAATAGCGCGTGATGATTAGTGTGGTTCCTGCCAATCTGTGTTCTTTTTTTGGTGGGCTAAAGTTACAGCTGTAGCTTACGCTTCCTTTTCCAATGTGCCCTTTTGTATCAATCCGAATTTTAGTCAAAGCTTATAAAATTGTCCATAAAACGTCTTTCTTCTGCATAATTTGGTTGAGAGGTACGTTTTTTCTGGTGCAAAGTCGAACAGAAAAATCGATGTACCTGTAGTATCGAAGGCCACACCTAAATGGGCAATGTGTGTAAGGTGCTTAATAAGGCTGTAAGTTGGCACTGGAAAATCAATATCATTTAAGAGTATTATTACTTCTTTGAAGTCTTATTTTCTCGATTAGACATTGTATGAAGTGATCCTTGGCGTATTCACTGCAGCTACTGAGTAAACTCCAGCGGCGCTGGCCATTATACCGGCGAACGACTGAAGACGGACGACAAAGAGTCCTTGGATTGCGATTCCGTAGCTATGCAGACGACAGCGAGCTCGCGCGGCACACAGAAGTCATGAAGGATTTATCTTTGTACGTTGATTGTGATTAAATTAAGCAAACTATAGGGTTTCACGTGCCAAAGCCATGTAGGCCAGGCCCGTAGCCAGGGAGGGGGGGGGGGGGAGGCTTCTCCTCCTCTAATTTTGATGGAGGAGGGTGTTTTAACACAAATAAAAAATGAAAATACATGTTTTTCTCATATAGTCAAGGCCCTCATAAAGTGCCCCCTCCCCTCCCCCCCCCCCCCCCCCACCCACCCCATCGGAAAAAAAGTTCCTGGTGACAGGCCTGACTTATAGAGCACTGCACGGGCCCGGGCCGACCCGAAAGCCCTGGCCGGGCCGTCCGAAGCGTTTACCGGCGGACCCGGGCTGGGCTCGGGCTTCAAAGTGCGGGCCTGGGCCGGGACCTGGCTTGAAGCCACTGTCCAAGGCCGGGCCCGGTCCCGTTCACTAAAAGGCCTAAGTCGGGCCTTCGAGCACACGCGAACGTTCTTCATTGCATGGTGACCTCTCCAGAACCTGTTTCTTTCTGGGAAATAAAATGATTTGATTTGATTTGATGCTCTAAGGCATTCTGTGCCAAGCTGAAGTGACACGTGCAAAGAGCTGGCTCTTAGTAGAGCTTAGAAGGGTGAAATCTTTTATCTGGAATATAGCATCAAGTACGGCGTGTAGCAGCTTGATTATATAATTATATTGTACATGGCGATTACATTGCCGTGACGACGTTAGAATATGAACGATTTATATTACATCTGCTTTTGGTGGCTGTTCACCATATATAATTTTAACGTTTTTTATCTTGCAGCAACAAATGATTAATCAGGAGCCTCTTTTAAAAAATTGTTAAAATAATGTTTCCAACGCGAGTGTAGAAAAGAACATTAAAGAAAATGTCCCCGGTTTGCTTCTATCCGCTTATCCATGTTAGTTGTACACTTGTTCTAAATAAATTTTGTTGCTATGTTTTATTTTCACTATGCTGTTATTGTAATGACTTGCCATGTGCCATATATAGGCGACATTTCATTTATATTCCTTGGTATTACGTGCCAAAACCACGATATGATTACGAGGCAAGCCGCAGGGATTAATTTCGACCACCTGCAGTTCACTAACATGCACTTGAAGATAAGTACACGGGTGTTCTTGCGTTTCATCCCCATCAAAATGCGGCCGCCGTGGCCGCGGGAATCGAACCTGCGTCCTAAGACTTAACAGCGAAATAGCTTAACTGCTGAGCTACCACTGCGGGCAAAGCAACATGTCGATGCATGTACACAATGGATTTTCTGTGCGGTGCTCGTTAAAAAATAATCATCAAGAACTAATATCCTCAAACGGGCCGGGGCCGGGCCTGGTCATGAACAAGCGCGCCCTGAATAAGTTTAGTAATGAACGCCCGGGCCCGGGCCGGGCTCAGGCTGGGTTCGGTCATGTACGCCCGATCGCGGGCTTGGAACCACGGGCACGGGCTGGGCTTGGGCTTCATAAAGCGGGCCCGGGCCGGGCCCGGGCCACAAAATCAGGCCCGTGCAGTGCTCTACTGACTTAAACATTACTGGGTACGCTGTTAACAGCGGATCCAATTTGAGTACCTGGAATTCTTATAACGTACCTAAATTAGAGCACACGTGTGTCTTTGCATTTCGCTCACACCGAAATGTGGTCGCCATGGCAAAGCCGCCATGGCGACCGCACCCTCGTACGTAGCAGTGCAACGCCTTTTCCGCTAAGCTACAGCGGTGGGTTAAATTTTACAGCCTGAACTCCCGTCAATATAAACTCTCGTCCTTCTGTAGCTCTGCAATTAGTTAGTATTTATTTTAGCGTCTCAACTATTTAGCACCGATCAGGACGAAAGGGAGCTGAGCCTTCGTCAGAATATTTCAGCTATACTTAGCAGTTGCTCCAGAGGAGTGGTGCGTATTCATGTGATCTAGCATCGACAATCTACATGGTCATCTTGTCGTTATCACGACAGTCAATCATCGTGGGCGGTGAGTGCAAGAGCATCTTTAAAGTAAGAAGTGCTCCAACGAAAAGGATTTCTTTATGAATGAGAAACATTAATCTTCAATTTTTTTTTCCAAATTGAGAGGACGCTAATATAGCCTATTCGATGGTTTGCGTGCTAAATCACAGTATCATTACGAATGTTGCCGAAGTTCGAAAATCCAGATATTGTCCGCATTGGGTAAATCAACGTTCAGTAAAGTGCAAGAAGAAGACGTTTTGAACTTTGCCAGCATTAAGATGTCACAACCGCATCCGAAATCAAACCTCAAACATCAAACAATTGAAACTAGCGTAAGCTTACCTTTTGATCATTAACAGGTATTTGTTAGATTGCTGTTTCAATAAACTCACACTGTTTCTACGTGTAGTGAGTGAAGACGTGATCAAAGTGGATCAGTTATCTCACTTTAATGTCATATTGTTCTGGATTGCAGGAGTTTTGATATCACGACCTTCGTGGCTGTCACACACACCCATACTGCAACAATCTGGTCCTCTTGGCTTTATAAGGGGGAACGCATCAATGCTGCTACTCTGGTAAGAAACGCATATTGCAGATATGTGGCGAAAAGTGTTGGCTATTTCGCTCACACGGGCTGCTCAGGCGTCAGTGGTATACCAATAAACAGTCCGTTATGTGGCTCGTAACTAATCATGGACGCGGAATTAAAAGTTTTTTTATTTAAAGCATTCAAGTTAGATGCACTGCTCACAGTGTGTGTGTGTGTGTGTGTGTGTGTGTGTGTGTGTGTGTGTGTGTGTGTGTGTGTGTGTGTGTGTGTGTGTGTGTGTGTGTGTGTGTGTGTGTGTGTGTGTGTGTGTGTGTGTGTGTGTGTGCGTGTGCGTGTGCGTGTGTGTGTGTGTGTGCGTGCGTGCGTGCGTGCGTGTGTGTGTGTGTGTGTGTGTGTGTGTGTGTGTTTGTGTGTGTGTGTGTGTGTGTGTGTGTTTCATTTTTTTATCCTCTCATTTCCGCAGAAATCTACGGCAGAGAACCTGAAAGCGGCGGACATTGGAGAAAACATCACTGTCCTGACTACGTATACGCTAAGCTCAGGAATGTATATCCACGATAAAAATACAACTGAAGAGGATTACGTGTTAGCCGCCATTCGTGGTCGGAGAGTTGCTTTTGCGAAGGTGAGAAAAACGTTTGTCTTCGTTTCTCAAATGCACCTTTTTTGTTTATTGAAACATCGTAATAACAACTGTCGTGCCTAAAAACCGAGTTACAACTGGAGTTACAAGATACGCAGAGCTGATGCAGATGTCTTCGTCTACAACGCCTCAATTCTAGCCAAGTTAAATTTAGTTCTCACTTGTGGCAAAGCAGAATTATATGTGCATACCAGCCCCAACAGCCGCCTTTCGACAGAGGTGAAACACAGAAACATACATGTCCTCAGATTTAAGTCTTCTCTTTGTCTCAATTATTTCGAGATCTCTCGCTACGATCATTTCCTGTTCTTAACATGAGGAATTTCATAACCTTATTTTTCTGAATTTAGTGTCAGCATCTTCTGCCGTCTTCCTCACAGCGACGAAGAGCATTACGTGCAATAGGACGGTGATCACAGAATTGTGACAGTTGGCAATTTCATTGCACAATTGAGCAGACAAGTGACTGTCGTATGTTGTCGCCTACACCTTCAGGGGTTAGTATAACACAGAGCAGCGTTGATTATTCGGGAAACTTTGTTCGTCCAGCCGAAATGGCGCTAATTTGCGGTCATGCAACTATGTACGCAAGAATGTTTATTTTTTTTTTTAATTAGGGGCAAAATAAAAATCGGGAACAGTTTTGCTGTCGTCAATTTTTTAGTCCGACAGCATTTATAATGTCAGTTACAAGAAAGAAAAATATGGAGGACGCTTGAGCATCGTCTTCAAGTGGAACGCGATAGCGCAATCGCGGACCCTGTTCACATTGGACAGCTATAGTTTAGCGTTAGGATGATAGCGGGGGTTAAGAGAATAGCGTTACCGTGCCGCAAACGTTGGTTGGGGACAGCGCGCTTTAGTTTAGCAAGATAGCGTTTACGTGTCCAAGCTGGGACGGTGGCGTCTTCTAGCGGAGGGTGGATGCGTTAAAAAAAGTGAACAGAAAAAAAGTGGGAATGCTCGTCTGTATCCCCGCACGCGGCAATATTACTACTTTCTTTAGTCACCATAAAGGTAAATAAATATGAACAACCCACCAAAAGCGAAAATTTTTATGTTGCAGATTTGTTTACGCTGATCTCCTAGTTAGGCCCAGGGACGTTCGAAATGGGAAGCGATCCCAGACACTACGCTAAGTTATCCGTAATACTCGGGCGTCGAAGCTACCTGAAGAGAAGCGAAGCCATTCTACACAGTCACTTGCTGCGAAAGAAGTGAATCCGTCCACATCAACGCCAAATTCAGTTCGAAGCGGGCGTCCAAAACCGCCGCCATGTCTTACGTACACTATGTTAACCACGCAAAGACGGTAACACTAAATGTAAAAAATAGCGTGCGTACGGTAAACGCAACGGGTCGTTTAGCGTGCTGCGCATGCGCATTTTGATCCCGCTATCCCGCCAAGCCCGCTAAACTATAACTGTCTGTTGTCCTCTCATTCGCTTGCCACGCTTCACTTTTCGGTGGACACCTCAACCGCGCTGCGAGAAAAGCAACGTCTCTGCGCGTAACATCGGCCGTTTTGTTGCCTACCGCAAAGTACGTTTGCAAAGTGCTCACTACGGCATATTTCATGATTTAGTCAGTTAGCGAATTACGGGTCTGCAAGGCAATACGAGTGCTCAGATTTTCCTACAATATTTACCAGAGAGAACTCTGGCGCTGCGATCGTTCAGCGACCATAGTAATGATGGAGATTTGTCTTGTCTTCGTGCTTGCGGCTTCGAAACCAGTTGTGGCTTTGTTCATTGTCGTGTTTTGGCTCTTGTTACGGATACAAGAATGGCTCTTTGTGAACCTCGTCAGCTGGTTCGAACTGGTCAGCCTAAAAGGGTTAGAGTGGGGAAGTGGGACTGCTGAACCTTTGCAGAACTCCGTCATGCGACAAAGCGGCAGCAGTCCACACGGAACCAAACAGCCGAAAGAATGAAGCTTAGGCAAATCCATGTACTAACCCATCATTCTCATGCTGGCTGAAATGCCATGCGTTGTAGCTCCCATAGACACTAGCACCAGATTTCCTTCTAGCGTACTATTATGCAACTCTGTGCCAGTACCTACGCAGCTCAACACTTTCTTCATTCCGTGGCTGATGGTGGTGATAAAATATGCCTAACCTCTTTGTAATAGGCGGGCATTTAAACCACCACTCTTTGAGCAACTCACATTGTGTGAAGAATGGTGCGGTTTTACGCATCTGCAACGCAAGTGGATTTTTTAACTTGGCTTCTCGCGCTACATTACACCTGTAAAAAATTTTTTCTTTAGCAGTTTCAAGCACCGGTGTGGCTGTGTGGTAGAAAACCTGCCTGCCGCGCAGAAAGCCTGGGCTTGATTTCGGCTCGAGCCCCTGATCTTTATTATTTGCTATAATCGTGATTTTTCGTTCGTGGACAACGCCGTTTCTTCGCTCACAACCACCGACGCCGAAAACGGCATTTAATAATAACAATATCTGGGGTTTGATGTCCCAAAACCACGATATGATTATGAGAGACGCCGTAGTGGAGGGCTCCGGAAATTTCGACCACGTGGAGTTCTTTAACGTGCGCTTAAATCTAAGTACACGGGCCTCAGACATTTTCGCCTCCATCGAAAATGCAGCCGCCGCGGCCGGGATGCGATCCCGCGACATTCGGGTCAGCAGTCGAGCGCCATAACCACAAGACCACTGTGGCGGGGCGAAAACGGCATTTCTGCGACACGGGAGCTCTCTAACGCTATCGCGTTAAAGTTTTTTATCTTCTCAAGGTTTGCCTTTCTGCACGTATAGCCGAGACTTGTACGCCTCACTCCGTTTTGCCGGGCCTTTCTGCTACGTTTATGAGCTTTGTTGTACTTAGGAAAAAATGCACCACTCCTTCGGACGACGATGATAAACTCTTTCATCTTTATTTACAGTACTGCAAGCAGGATTACGAGCGCGAGATCATCGCTCCAGGAAAAATCAAGATTGCTCCTTTTGGAAATTTCTCTGTCTCATTCGAAGACAGCGATATCATGAAACAAAAGGTGCGTCGCTGCACTTTTAATCAGGTTCCGGTTAAAGTGCCAGATATAGCCAGGAAATCGAACATTTTCCGTCTGGTTCCCTGCACATAACCAGCATTTAACCATGACCGGATTCAGAGTGTGGGATTGAAATGTACTGAATATCTTATGAAGCCGGTCAGTACTAAAAAGCAGCACGTTGTGCAACGGAAAAAATAATTTGCTATAGCCTGACAGCCTTACGTTTGAAGCGTGTGAGCAGTTTAGAGAGCTGCACTACATAGCTCTAAAAATGGGGGATAAGTGATACCGCCACATCTACATCGCGTGTTAAACGAAGACACTCAATCGTCATTGATAGTGAATTTCTAATGAAACAAAAAAGCCAGCAAACAGCGATGCACATGCTCAAAGCCATGTGTCCTATATATCGAAACACACAAAAAATTGCACCTCGTAAACCACTAGTTAGGTTGGGAATTCCATTCGGAGAAGGGTTGCATTTTATTAAATGATTAATAATCGCATCACCTAAGTACGTATAAAGCAGCCGCATGGCAAAGGGAAAGCTGCAATTTCAAACAGGAGCTTGGACGCCTTCACTATAGAGGAAGCATCGTTCCCAGGCTTATAATAAAACTCATACACACGGATACCTCTACGTAAGACGCACTGCTTACAGCATCACCAATAACAACCACGTCAGTTTGGTAGCGCATCCAGTAGAGTCACTACAAAGGCTCTATACAGAAACAGACGAGGTTTGTTAACCATGCAAATCGTTCCTCTTGACGCTCTTACCCTGTCAAATAGCGCGTATGAGCCTTGAAAAATGTGTTTTCTTAGTCCAATTTTTCAAGAGCGTGGTCAGAAATAGTTGGCACATATAACGTGCTCTGTGTATCAATGTTGGCGGAACCATTCTGCAGGTATAGCTGGCCATCAAGCTTAATTTGGGGTTTCGCCGAGCATTTTCACGTACACAAACGCATTTGTGTAAGGCCTGCAGTTCTTAGTGTGACTTAAGCGTGTGTAACGACAGCAGTAAACGATGACGCCAGCGAAGACGATCGTAAATAACGATGGCGAATTATGGATTCACACTTTCTTGTCACTGCTGCTGTCACTTTCCAAACTCGCAAGCGCTCTTGTGTTTCTAAGCATAAGTAGCATGCCAACTGCTTACAGCCCACAGGCGCAGTAATCACATTTGGTGGCATTCATAGCGCTATATGTAGAAAAGGATCAATTTTCAAAGCCATAAAGCATTTTCAAGCTTGAAGTAATACATTTAAGCGAAATCAAGAACAATTACCCCAATTCCCATACTCATCGTGCCGCCATACTTACAACGCAGATACATCCGATAGAGTTTGCTCTAGTTTCTGTAGAAAAAACGGCTCTATTCTAGTGCAGAACTTTTCGTCTCTATGTAGAGCTGCATCTTAAGCTCCATAATCCGCGCTTTTCGTGCAGGCTGCTGACTTCTTTAAAATATACCGCCACGAGAAGAAAGGATGGGCTCTCTTTGATGTCGATTTCGACGACTTCAATGGCACTTGTGGAGAAGGGGCTTTCCATCGGATTTGGGAGTTCAAGTCCTTCATGGCTCAGACAGAGCCGGTTGTTCAAGTGTAACACAATGTGTTGACTCTAATAATAGATGCTCGAGCATTCGCAAAACAATGTGACTGGCTGTGCTTACTTTTACGTAAGAATGAAACAGTAAAACCTACAACGCCGGTGTTTCGCCACATCGGTGTTAACGAAAATCTTTCTAATGTTTCTGATGCATCTCGATTCAAATTGTATTTCTTCCTTGCCACGGGTATTTCCGGTCTCACTAACAGAGTGGCCGCGTTTCCTGCGCGCCAGGCGCGGTCAGTTTTCATATCGACATTAAAAGTTGATGATAAATATCTCGATTCCCACACAAC
This sequence comes from Rhipicephalus sanguineus, assembly GCF_013339695.2. Classification (NCBI taxonomy): domain Eukaryota; kingdom Metazoa; phylum Arthropoda; class Arachnida; order Ixodida; family Ixodidae; genus Rhipicephalus; species Rhipicephalus sanguineus. The sequence continues at coordinate 47,317,246 of NC_051180.1, read as the reverse complement.
TTTTGTGATTTCAAGAAAACTGCTTCCCACTAGTGGCGCCAAGCCTGAAGGAAGAGCGGAGCTGGGGCAGCCTGCTTTGTTTGTTTGTTTGTTTGTTTGTTTGTTTGTTTAAACAGTTTGTTTGTTTGTTTGCTTGTTTGTCTTCCTACACCGTGGCACATACCGACTCTGGGGGATTGACCAAAATTTTTTTCTCTTCGGTTTCCTCTTTCTTTCTTTTTTCTCTTTTTCCGTTTTTTCTGTGACTTTTTTCTCTCTTTATTTCTCTTTATTTCTTCCTCTCTTTATTCCTTTCTCTTTATTGCTCTTTCTATTTTTCTTCCTATTTTTGTTTTCCTTTCTTTCCCTCTCTTCATATTTCTGGCATTTCTGGCTTGCTTCCTTTTTTCTATTTTTATACGTAGTTTTGCCGGGCCCATAAAGTACTCCGCACTTATCATCAAGGCGCTTGAAGAACAAGAGGAAGAAGACTTCTCCTTGGCACGTGCGCGCGTTCTACGGATGGCTATGCCACTCGTGGTTTGGCCTGCGTTCCAGGGGCGTAGTCAGGGAGGGGAGGGGGGGTTAACCCCCTCCTCGAAGTTTTTCAATTTTGCTTACGTATATATACACGCACACATACAAACGCAAGCACGAACTTACATAAAGCATGGTTGAAGATCCCTCCCCCCTCCCCCCCTCCCCCCGAAAAGATTTCTCGCCAAGTCCCTGCTGCGTTCCACCAAGCTACGACAGCATAGGATAACAGCATACGACAGCCCCGCGTCCTAAAGTGCACCACACTTTAAAAAGTTTACTGATTGCCGCACTGTAACTGTCCAGCTCGAACACCTTACACCTGAACGATGTTTAACGGAGGAGGGATAAAGGAACGAGTGTGAGAGGGAGAGAACAGAGGGAACGGCGCGTGAACTTGGTGTTCGGGTGAACGAATCGGGAGGCTCGCTGGAACTGCGTCATATACAACTGCGCCAATTTATGCATGGCTCCGATATAATTTCCAGGAGAAGTCCCCCGTGCGAAGACTCCTTAAGAGCTTTCACAGTCTTACAGCAGGATAGGTGACGGCGAAAGTAGTACTGTATCATTACAAACCCCGAGCATTAAAATGTTGGCATCGGAAAATCAATTTATATTGTCCTTTACAAAATTTCAAATAAGCACTAACCTAGTGTACACGTCTTCGACGTATACTCGACGCACAACAACCACCTACGAGTCATGGTTTCACAGGAGAACCACAGAATGAAGGAGTCGGTCATCGACACTATATTGCAATGGTACGAATAACAGCGAGAGTGGTACCAACTAATGGTGCCGTAACACTGTGCACAACACGATTTTAACACGAGGTTGTGAGAAGACACATCTTAAGCAAGAAAACTAGGACATTTGCTGCGGCACTTCATACGCATTCAGGTGGCTTGCAGTCCGTTCGCGAAAAATTTGAGTTCGAAACTTCTGCGGAAGACGCCGTGGTAATTGATGGCATTGCTGATGTCGTGCTCGTCACCGCCGTTGCCGAGCACCGCGCCTCTGCGTTTCTCACGACCACCAATTTAGGATACATCCGCAGCCTGCATGGAAAGGTCAAGTAAGCACATTAAACTTTCAAGAGATAAACCGTGTTTTAGCTGATACGTAGATAGATAGTCTCTAAAACCATTTTATTGTCGAGGTGAACTATTCTACCTCAGAGAAGGAGCGCCTCAAAGTGGTATGGGTCACCGTGAAATTTAGGCCTTACCTCTACGTTCGCCACTTCAATGTAGTGACCACTCGTCATTCGTTGCGCTGTCTAGCAAATTTACTGAACCCATATGGGCGACTGGCATGATGGAGTCTTCGTCTGGGAGATTTTGATTTTACCATCGTCTACAAATCGGGCCGTAAGCACGAAGGTGCTGATTCGTGATTCGATAGATAGATAGATAGATAGATAGATAGATAGATAGATAGATAGATAGATAGATAGATAGATAGATAGATAGATAGATAGATAGATAGATAGATAGATAGATAGATAGATAGATAGATAGATAGATAGATAGATAGATAGATAGATAGATAGATAGATAGATAGATAGATAGATAGATAGATAGATAGATAGATAGATAGATAGATAGATAGATAGATAGATTAGAGTATAAATTTATTTGCATGTAGTTCTTTACGACCCTGATCACAAGTAATGAAAGTTCACTAAAGAAACAGCAGATTGAATGATATGACTACTTATTACACGGCAACATGTGCACGAGTAGAAGAGACTTCGCAAGACAATTTAGCCATAGCATTTGCCTCTTTGCGTTTTTAAATCTAAACAACTAAACAAGCATTTTTAGAGAAACGCATCATCGGAATGTGGATGTCGCGAGCTAGCATCAAATGCGCGACATAACGCTGACCGATCGAACACGCTCCTCATCTGCCTCCGGTGAGTAATTAGAAACGACGAGCTTAAGCGAAAAAAAAAAAACTAGACCCGTAACAGTATCAGCAAAAGGGTAAAAGCACTTCCAGGAAAGTGCTTCACTGACAACTGACAACAGTATACTGTAGCTATCAGTTGTCCTAAGTAATATGAGCAATTTGTCAAGGAACATGTTAGTTTTCAGCTAATCTCTTTTTGGATTTAGTTAGAGCATCAAAACAACTCTACAATATATGGCACATGTCATTAAGCCCTTGGTGTGCTGCAGCTTTAAATTAAAGCAAGCACCTGTCGTTCTATCGATGTTATACGGTTTTATTCGGAAATGCATAAAACACATATTCAATTAATACGATTTGTGTAGTTCCTTTGGTTCGATAAGTGGCGTAACTGTCATTACGGATAGTTGTAACCGCCTAATTGCCGCTGACCTGTATGATTCAGCAAGCGGCGCAGGCGCAGTGACGTTCCCGCCATAGGCGACGTGCTCGGTGAGCACGGGGTCGCTTTGTTCTCGCTGGCTGCCGGCACGGTGCCTAACCGCGACCACGTCGGCACGAGTGTGGAACGCGAGCGCCACGAACACGAAGAAGGCGATGACGATGCTCGTCGAGGACACGACGGCGGTCACGATAGCCCAGTGGGCTTCGGACACGCGCTTGTCGCCTTCGTCGAAGTCGCCGCGTTCCAGGTGCTGCCAGCGGCGACGAAGCAATTGGCCCGCGTCTTTCGGCGCTGGAGAGTTGAGCAGTGGCGTGGTGTGAGGTGAAGGAGACGCAGAAAGATTGTCCAGAGAGACGGAACGCCTCTGCATAATGAGTCAAGCAATAATGAAAAGGTATTTTCCAGTCTCTCCATGGAACTTAATGGCGGTCTACCTAACAGAAGAACAATAACAATAAAGGTACATGGGCGGGAGAGTGACGCGAAGTGGAGAGCGGGAACATGCTGCGGTGTGAAAAGCGCACGTCACGATGACGCACTGCAGGCAATATCTGTCGCTCGATCGACGCAGCTCGCACGCTTGCGGAGCGCGCTCCACACTTTTAGTTAAAAAAAAAAGAGGTCGAGCCAGTTTCACGCCATCAATGCCTTCGGACAGTGAAGTTGTTGCCCCTTTCATTCGGTCATTTTAAGTATCTTCGCTCGTTTAGTCCCGTTACTTCTAATTCAATTCTTTGTTGTTTCTTGATACTTAAGCTAAGTGAGGTCTTTAGTTCCAGTCGACAGCTCTGGTCGGCATAGATTACTCTCCCCTCTTTCGGCTAAGCCTTCTCTTGTCACCCCCAGACTACCTTCTACCATTTCAGGGACACCAGCTTTACTCTCAATCCACTGCTTGATTCACCCGCCTTACTAGAGCTTCATCTCGTGACCCCCTTTCCTTCTCCCACTCTCATCAGATGACTTCTTCTCCACCCTTTTCACGTGACCATTTTTTTTTAGCGTGAGCACGCCAAGAACGCCACGGCACAGGGTCCGCATAAACAGTTTCGCTGAAAAAATTCATCCCCCCTCCATTCTGTTCGTGTAATACCCCACTGCCTTCTCTCCGGCGCTTAGCCATTGGTATTATGGACTACAGATGATATTGCCGCATTTATTTTACCAAGGTTAACCCTTCCCCCATATCCGCGAGGGGGTTGCTTGTCACGGCAGGAACGAGCAGTGTCACGGGGCAGTGGGGAGCAGCAACATCGGTGCAGCATAGGCGACCGTGGCAATTAAAACTAGAAATGATCGGTGGCGAGCTGTGGCTTCAGTTGGCAAATGTTTGTGAAAAACGTTTATGCGTACCTTATGAACCTCTGGCCACATATTGAACCGCTTCCCATCTCTTCTGTTGGCTACGTCGTACGTTCTCTTTGAAGCCTGCAAGAAAATATGAATAATTATGAAGTTGCATGAATCATTATTAGGCCATACTTGCGGCTAAAATCTCTAATGCAGGCTAACGAAAGAGCCCGTATATAGTAAGTGTTTAAAGCGCTCACGTCAAAATATAAAAAAAAACCGAAACAGCTGGATCGGGGAATATTAAAGGATCGCAACGTTACATCGAACGATGCTGTTCCAGCTACAGCCTTTGCGACTTAGTTTTCGGTCTGTTATTCAAATTTAGGTACTGTTTACACTTTTGATTATCGCTTTACTAAATCGCGCATTTGCGTAAAGAAAGCGTGGTATGACGACAGCATTCTGATAACAGTGTTTTTAGAACAGTATCTTAAAGTGCCTACGGAGCCTCGATGACAAATCTAAATCCTGCTATTTCATGAATACGTTCTTGAACGTCAGCAAAACCTATACTGGTACTGTTACTCGGAATAATCAGAACTGGTTTAAAAAATATTGCTTGCTTACGTTGCGCCCGGATGAGAAGCTTCTGAGCGTAATCGTCGTCATTTTGATGAGGAAGATATGTTGATGTCGATGTTAAGTCACTTCAGGTATTGCACATACCCACGAGGGGGATTGCACGCAGCACTCGGAAATCAATCAACACCCGTTTGCAACAATACTCGGAAAATACAACACGAAAATAAAATTACAAATGAATCAAATATAAATAATATCAAGAAAGAGTAAATAAAACTTTCCTTTGGTGCGTTCCTTTTATTTGCTGCGACATTCACTAGCACGAAAAACTTCACAAGAAAAATACTAGGGAGAGGAGCCAAGCTTGTTGTTTTTTCGTTAAGGTTTCTTTTATTTATATATCGAAAGCATGGGAAGGTTAGCAGGTGTGTGGTGACGAGGATGCATGTTATGCATATATAAGATTGTTCTTTCCAAAATAAATTTTCAGTTGCTAGTAAGCGCTCCGTCCTGTGTCCTTTCTGAGTCTTCGTATATTTTGCGCTTGTTTCATCATGAAGGTAGGCTACGTTAGAGCCGCCCCCCCCCCCCCACCATCATGATATTAATACTGGAGAAACAGGCAAAAAGAGGGGAAAAAAGAAAATTTCTCGAGCTATAATAATGTCAGTACGAACAAGCCCAACTCTCTTCATCAATTACTGTATCTTTTCTTTCTCAGCAAAGATGAACTGCTCCAGTCTTTGCTCCTGCGAAGATTTATTGTTTCAAGTGCGAAGTGCGACGTAAGAAAGTCAGGGAGCAGCAGAGTTGCCAGTTGCGCTTATAATAAGCGGATTGGGGCTTGTTTTTTTTCGTCGAGTCGCTTGTAAAATTTTGCAGTCGCTTTTCGCGTGTTTTGGGCATATTTGCATTCCTTCTGCAAATAGAATTGTTTAGTGATCATCACTTTCACTTAGAGCGCGTTTGTCGATGACTTTAAGAAGTTCAGTTTTGAAGTCAAACATACGTTGGGGGAACCAACAAGTAACGTCAATCATGCACTGATAAACGTGCATTCGATTGAATGCAGGCTACCCTGGAGAAAACGTTAAAAAGTAAATATGTGCTTTTATTCATAGTTACGCAAATGAATGGGAAAATTCTTTAAAGGGGTCATGAAGCACCCCTTGGGCTAGTTGAAAAAACACATCCTGCGGAAAGCTGAAACGGCTATGAAGTGTCCTGCAAAATATTGCAGTCGTGCGCGCCGCGTAAAGGCCACAAGCGGAGCGCGAAGTTGCCATTTCCTCAGGCGCCCTCTTTTCAAACAGAGGCCGGTTCTCACTCTCGTCGGTGGGCGGGGCGTCTGCACATTGACGTTGCGGATCTGCCAGTTTACGTCGCAAGAGATATAGCATGCTTATTGGCCGATAGCCGGATGAGACGCGTTTCTTGCCACGGGGTGCCGCCACTTGCCCGCGCCGCACACCTCAGTCTGCTAAATTTACACGATAGCCGCACTCGCGCACGCGAATCACAGCGGGAGAGCGATCGCGTTTCATGACGCGCGCTGACGTAACTTATTTTCCCCGTGCCATCCCTCCCTGTGTAGCTTCCAGTGCGCTCGTCGGCACGAGAAAAGAGCGAAAGCGCTGAGAGCGTGCGCCAAACCCCCGTAACTCCGCTCATTCTTGACGGATTCGAGAAATTTTTGCGGCAATCGATTCGGGAGGCAGTAAACTCCGATACTGAGGTCATTAGATCAATACTTGGAAAAGTGGTTCATGACCCCTTTAAATTACCACTTTCTTGTGGCTTCTTTTTCTGGAGATTATTTGCTTGTTAACTCGGCAACATCTGGCAACTCTTTGTAGCGCTAAAACAGAATTGTGCGATATTTCACAGTTCAGGGAAAAAAAAGGAAGGAATGGTACAAGAACTTTTATTTTCTATACTGAAATAGGGGTGGCCGCTACATCACCGCAGAGGTTTACAAACTTCAATAGCATCGCGCAAGGGTAGCCTCTGAAATCTCCCTAAATTTATTATTTTAATGTCAACTTATCGCCATTTTTAACGCTCTAGATAAAAGCATATAATGCGGACACGCCGCTTATAGTATATTTGAGCGGATGTAAGACTGTAAACCAGGCAGAGTTTTCCTTGGAACATCATAGCGTACCAGCATAAATTATTGCAACTGGAGTGCCAGCAGAGTTCAACCATTCGTGTAGCAGAAGTTTACGAAACACAAAACTTGCACCGCTTATATAAAAGCGAAAGTATAACAGTACATTAGGTGACAAAAGCGGTCAGGAAAAAAACTTGTAAGAATGTAATATAGCATTAATTCCTTAGTTCTAATAAACTAAAAGCGAGCCGCCACATTACCACCTTATCCGAGTGCATTATTGAACGTATAGCATCTACTGCTTCAATGCAGAAACGTCGTGCACTGTTGATCAGCTCTCATCTGGTCACCACGCCTGCAGCCGAACGCGTTCGCGAAGGCCTCTACATGACGCAGCGGTAGGTTGACCCTCATTTTCGCCGGTGGTCGCTTTCGCTGAAGAAACTGTCTTCGCTCGAAGCCTTCGTAGTCCTTCTCGCAGTGGTCCAGGGCGTAATACATGAAGAAGAGCTGCGTCGAAGTGTAGTCGGGCAAGGTGACGAAGCGGTACTGTAGCTTCCGGATGCGGCGCACATCGAGAAGTTCACGGAAAGCGTGCAAAGCCATCTCAATGGCCAGCGTCTGTCCGAGCAGCCATCGACGCAGCCACCAAGCTCGATGATCTAACAAACCATATTGTGTAGGTAGACCCGCTGCCTCAAGTTCCGAGAGTGCGCGCCAGTCTTCTTCCAGACAGCGCTGAACGACTTCAAAAAGGCGTTTCGATTCGTGGCCGAAGTCCAGAGTGGCTTCGCCATCGTACTCAAAGCTCGCGTATAGAAGAGAGGCCATGGTTGCGTAATACCTGACGGCCACTCGGGAAAGGTGGAAAGCGAAGATGCTGCTGTTGGCAGGTACAGAGTTGTTAAGCAGACCTTGTGGAATGCGAACCCGGCGTAGAGTAGCGTCGAAGTAGGGCCACATTTTTAGCGGAGACAGTGGACGCCACTCAGGACCGGAGCGAAGTTCGAGGATTGTACGCCGAGTCCTCAATTCCCTAAATAGGCGGAGAATATCTGTCACCTTGTTGCCGACTTTCAGGTCCCCCGGAAGGCATTCATCGTTTTCCTGGAACTGATCGATGGAAAAAGGTAGATCGACTCGTATTTGCCGCAATCGGAAGGCCAACGCGAAGAGGGCCCGCTCGTCAAGCCACGGGACCCGTGGCAACGCGTGAAGGAAAGTGAACTCAAGATCGGACAGCCATCGTCGCTGCCAAAGAGCGACGCCATTGTGTATCAGTGGCAGTGCCGCAGCTTTCACTAAGCAGAGAGGTAGGATTTCCTCCATAGCTCGAAGGCAGAGGTTGTCAACGTCTGGTACTTCTGAGCGGCCGGTAATCTCCAGGTACGATAGCTCCCGGAGTGCGTGCAAGGAGTCTGGCATGAAGGCAGCCAAGCGAACTAAAGCGCGGAATCCTAGGTGATTGAGAAGGGCATTCCCTGCAACCCTCCGCAGTTCCTCTGGCAGCTTTTCGAAATACTTGGCGGAAAACAGTTGAACGTGTGTGGCGCCCCTGCACGTAATTGATCCTGTTCTATTTGAATTGTACTCTACAGCAGTGCTCAGCAGTTTAATGATGTCATGGTCCAGCTCACAATCTTTCACCATAGTAGAGTTAGGTTTGTCCCCTGCTAGGTGCTCAACCACGTCGAATACAACCAATACTTCATCTGCGAGCCGTTCTATGTGGGAAGGGTCATTGATATTAAACGACCGCAGAGCCTCCTTCACAGCACGATCGACAAGATCGGGCACGGTGTCCCGTGGGAAATGCAGGGGCTCTGGAGGCTTGAGAGTTGTGACGCCTTTTCTTTCGTTGAAAGGATCAACAGCCACGTATACATCTGCAAGGACAGGTAAGCCCATGTCGCGCAAGAGTTCGCCGGCAAAAAACCAAGCATCTTCGCGATGGCGCGCTTCATAACTGCGAACTGGCCAATCTCGAATTCTCCAGTGCTTGAAAACTTCACGCACTTCGTGAACAGACGAGGAGGAGGCGCTATTTTTGCATATTCGCATAAATTTCACCGCAGGTTTGACAGCTGCCGCATTATCCTCGAATGATGACAGTAATATGCGCTCCATACGATCCTCAAGAAACACGTCTTCGGATATTGTTCCTCGTCGGGTCGCTTCGGCGCTTCGCCTCTGTGTCCAGCGTAGACAAATGTGCTCGTAAAAATCCTCGCATGGATAGTCTGCTTCGCTCAACAAACTCTTCAGAAAATTCCCTTCCTGAGTGCAGTACTCACTGTCGCAGAGGTAGAAGCTGGGCACCTGAGTTGTACTAGATGAAGTTCTAGGCTGAGTGTATCTTGAGGCAAATGCCCTTGTTACTGCGGTGGTGCCTGTTCGCACATCAGCTTTGATCTTGGGGCTCAGGAATGTCGTGGTGCTTAAAACTACAGTTATCCACAGGATCGTAAGCACGCTCACAAAAGATACGAAATTGCGTTCCCGAAAGATGTGTTGTGGTGTTTCCATAATTTCAAATATCTCTTTTTTGGCTGTGACTTCATCTATGCAGGGCATCAACACATTGCAAACAAGAACGCTGCCATTATGAACGGCAGAAGTGTTTATCTCTGAACGAGGTGCGCTGTTTTCTCTTGTTGACGTTATCTCCGAAAGCTTCGTTTCCAATTGCGGAACTGATTGCGCTGATTGTTGATAATGTTCGCAATATTCGGCGACCATTTGCGGCAGGGGTAAGGGCTTTTCCCGTGACGACTCAAGTAGCTGCACATCATCGTCATTAACATTTTCACTGGCCGTTTTTGACGCACCTTTCGACATCTTAGGTCTTACCGCAACTGGTGGTGGCTTTGGAGCTCTTGAATGCAACGCGTTATCGCAATCAGCTGATTTCGATTGCAAAATGCCCTCGGCCAAGTCATCTAGCCGTAAGCTGTCAATCTCGGCAGTCCTTGAAGAAATAACATCTCTAAGTTTCTCAGCACTCTCTCCTTTCGTCTCATTCGTGAGATCTTCGGTTGTGTATGGTTGTTCGTTCTTAATTTCAATTACAGACACCTCATAGGGTAGCTTTCGTTGACCTACAGGTCTTGGTTTTCTTGTTGCAATGGATGGAACGGGAGCCCCAGATGCCGTCTTAGATGGAGAATCTTCCGTTAGGCTTGTTGGCATCAGCACCCCAGCCAAGTGGTCCCTCGCACCGGTCCAGCTCAACCATTGCTTCGGCGAGCTGCTAACACTTCTATTAGACTCCACACCGCCCTTCGTCAGCTTTACCGCACTGACATTGCTTGAATCGCTAAGGCCGTTCGAGATATTGTCTGTACCAGGCTCCTTACGTTCACGCTTACGCCCCTTTCTTGACTTCACCTTTTGTTTCATCAGTGTTGGCGAATCATCGTCGGACTCTGAGAGGCCTGAAAGCAAACTGCTTATTTCAGGTGAAAGCGCCTTGTGGTTTGGTAGAGGTGTGTTGTGATGCGTTCCCTTCGGTAACTTGGACTCCCGACAATTCCCCAAAACATCAGGAACTTCGGCCTCTGGTGGAATGGTGGTCAGAGGTTTATCATCGAATGCCAACGTGTTATCCTCATTTGACTTTCCTTGTTTCCTAGTTATATTGTCTTCTATCTTTACATCTGCTCTCTGGACAATCGATGAAGTTTCTAACCCCGTTTTCATGATGCCTTCTACAAGCTCTAATTTATTCTCGGACTGCACCTGTCTGTGCAACACGTTTTTTCCTGTTGGCTGATCGGCAAAAGATGACGATAAGGAAAATAGGGGGATCAGCATTCCGAGAAACGCGGTATTCTGGGCAGACTGTTGCTGATCTTGCTTTGCTGAGTTCGTAGATTTTTTCGTATCTTCACAAAGGGTCTTGGAATTCCAATCAAAGCATTCTTGTGTCTTTATTGCCGCTTCTATTTTGTCAGGAAAGACACATGTTGCGGCCTTGGGCGAATCTGATGACCTACTACCAGCATCTGAGCAACGATGTGCACGATGACCGCACTGTCGTGTCCACCAAGATGTATTGTAAGTTGGCACTTGCTTAGCTGGGAATCCATACGGTGGAAATGCATAGGGCATCGGCATTGTAAACGGCACCGTGGCGGGTAACTCGGCGAGAGTCGTCCATGGGGTACCCTTCTTGGAGAAGTGTTGCCCTTGCTCCAGTAGCCGCAAGCGCTCTTCAATGCGAGATAATTGCGTTAGACCCTGATCATGGCGTCGCTGCCATTTGTTCGCTTGCCAGTGTTCTTTCAGCCGGTCCAGCTCAACTTGAAGCATATCTCTCTCCAGCTGTAGGGCTTCCTCTTCTTCACGCAGTTCATCAAAACGCGATTCTCCCTCATAGCGGTCCGCTTCCAAGAGTCGCAGCTTGCACGTGAGAATCCGCACCTCTTCCTCTGCTCTAATTCTTGCTTCAGTGTCCTCACGTGCGTGGCGTTCATCTTCTAAATTAGGTTCGCTGTGTATAGTTGGAGTATCCTCAAATCGCCTGGCGCTTTCGTGTTCAAAGACACTTGAAGAGGACCGTAAACTGGGTTCTAGTGGCTCTATAAAATCGCCTCTTCTTCCGCCTAGGCCGACACAGTGATCACCACATTTGGCCACACAAGTGCACACTCCGTTCGGGAGAGTTCTTGAAGGGAACTTCGTATGGGTACATTGCCTTGGGCTATGCTCGCACACAGCTTGCTCCAAAGGTTCCCTTATTGGAGTGTATTGGGCTTTGCAGCAGGGGGACTGCTCTGCTCTTACGTAGTAGCCGTGCTCTGCCGGAAATGGCTGGCGTATGTCCCAAGGACTCTGTGTGTGTGACATCAACGACGGTTTAAATTGTATCCATGGTATTGGTACTGTCTGTGGCATGTGAGCTCCTGCGCAAACATATGTAGGGTAAAGACTCTGTGCAGTAAATTCTTGCTGGAAGCCCGTCTCTATCAGGTCAGCAGCGGCCTGCTGTGCAGATGGACCGATACGTGGGCATGTCCAAAGCTCATCAATGATCGGTTCCGGTCGGTTTTTCCACTGACTGCTGCTGGCCTGCGCACCTCTTTGACGTGGCGAAGTACTCGCGGAAAGTGTCTCTAAGGGTCTCACAACGCGCATCTTTCGTAACCAGGGTCCTACTGCATGTCCGTAATGATCTCGCTGAGGTTCCATGATTTCCTCATTTATTTCTTCAACATAACCCTCACTGCACACTCTTTGAGCAGCCCCAGTACCTTCAGTGGTGCGCACTTTTCGCTTGTCAGCTTGATACGGCCGAATTTCTGCTGTTTTTGTGGACGCCGGTATGCGAACTTTTTGGACGTCGTGACTTGGAACTGGCTTTGAACTTTTCTTATGAGCACGACGTTTCTTTCTTTGTTTGCTTGCATCCTGCTCTTGCGTTTTCGCATCTAACTTATCTGGTTTCTCTTTTGCTTCACTCTTTTCTGGCGTCCCTTCTTTCTCGTCCTGCCAGACCTTTTTTTTGCCGCTCTTCCACTCTTGGTAAGGCCCTTGGTGACGTACCGGTTTATGCTGCTGGTCGTCACAAAGCGATGATATTGCGCTAGAATCGATAAAGTTATACTCGATGACTTCTTGTTCCAGCTCCTCTGGCGAAGCGAGACCGAAGAAAGAAAGCAGCCTCTGCAACCTTGCCTCAGACCGGGGCCGTTTGATAAGGTAGCTGGCAACCGGTTGCTTTACTGGTCCTGCTTGTACTTCCTGGCTCCGCATAGGCACTTGCTCCGGTCGCTGGTAAAATAAATCGTTATCTGTTTCAGTGCTCGCTTCCACCGTGGCGGGTCGTTCTGTCTTGGTGCTATTTTTCCCTAAGTTGCTGACGACTTCCATGATGTGCTTCGTCATGGGCGAAAATAATCCAGCCTTCTCGCTCACTGACGTTTCCTCCTTGGCTGCGGCTTCCTGCTCCTCCAGCGATTGGCTCTCTTGCTCAAGTTGTCGAAGAGCATTCGTTTGATCCAGCCGTCTTTGTTCCTGTTTAAGACGCCTGATCTCATCTTCTTCGTCTCTCCTTCGTTCTTCGAACCGCCGGCGGGCGTATTCTTCCTCGTCCCATAGCCGCTCGCGCCGACGGCGGACCTTTGCCTCTTGTCTCTTTCGCTCTTCCCGCCTCCGGCGGGCTTCCTCATCCTCTTTACGTTGCTCTTTGCGCCACCACTGAGCATCTTCATCATCGCGCTTCTTCTCATGTCGCTTCTCCTCTTCTTCCTTCTTGCGTGCCTCCTCTCTCTCCTTTTCCTCCTGCTCCTGCGCTTCCTTTAGTTGGCGAGCTTTTTCCTCTTGCTCCCTTATCTCCGCTTCCTTCTGCTTGCGGACTTCTTCCTCCTGCTTCTTCTTCACCGCCTCGACTTCTAGCGGCGGCCCTTCGACGTACTCTTCGCTCGAGGAGCTCGAGCCCTCGTCGATCGCGTCCGCAATGGCAGCCGAGGGCTTATCGGCCTTGTCGACGAAGTTCATATCATCACGGGCCTCTTTGCTCTTGGCAGTACGCCGCGCCCTGTGACTTTGACCCCTACAGACGGAAGCCCGCTGTCTCAATTGCCCTCGTGGCCGACGTCTGCCGGGGCCCCTTGGCCATCGACCTCGTGCGCCTTCGTGATTCCGTACTCTTTCGTGGCCATGAGCGTGGTGGCCGCCACGGTGTCCGCTACGAGAGCGACCTCGAAGGCCTCCACGGTGGCCTCCCCGGCGGTGCTCACGATAGCCTCCACGGCCAGCGATCCTTCTTCGTCTGCGGGCCATCTGAGCCGGTTCTTCGAGAACAAGTTACGGCTGCTTCGGGTAGGCTAACTTGATGGCTGACGCTCAAGTTAGTCGACCTTTATGATTACCTTTATGAATGGGTCACACCCACTCTGAGGTATGATGATGGTGATGATGATGTAAACTTTATCTGGGTCCATAGAAGAAGCAGGGGAGACCCCGCGCCACCCGGCTAGTCCCACGTAGGGACCTGTGAGGGACTGGCCAAGATACGAATAATTTATAGATAAAAGTTTGTTGTTTGTTCCTAATTCACTTCGCGCAACCAGCTGCGGGATATAGGCTAGTTGGTTGATTGGTTGGTTGGTTGGAGGAATGCTTCAACCCACAACGGGGGATTGGCCATGAATCCAGCTGCAGTAGAACTTGTGAAAAAAGAAAAAAAAGAAAGGCCTATAAAGATCATTTGTAGGCAAGCCATGAATCGGACGGTGCCTCTGCAAGCGAAGTATTTCCTTTCTTTTTTTTTACGAACAAGCATGGGACTTTTCAAAACAACGAAGACACGTTTACGTTCATGTTTCTAAATAACAAAACTCTGAACTAAAACATTGCAGATGTTCCTTTCTAGAGCATCGGAGATACTGATACGTTAAAAAGTTCGGCAGATCCCACGTCATGTGGGAATCGGTTTCATGCGAAGCAATCAGCGAGTAGTTGTCTATGCTGCTTTTTTGGGCTTTCAACCAAGCTTTACGAGGTATATTGACGTGTTTTTCTAATCGTAGTAGTTCTGCGTACCTCGTGGCCTTACCAGGCACGTCGACTACACTGGCGTTTAAAGCGTAACTTATGGTCTGACGTAACGTCAGCACTCATTTTAGAGCACAAACATGAGTATTACCGAAACGAAGTGCACTTTACGATTCGATGATGTGAATATCATGCTCAACTTTTGTTAGCGCATTCGTCCGGGGTCGAACATTGCTTATATATAGCTTGCTGAATCATAATAATGCGAATGTAATGTTTATTCGACTTCTATGAAAGTGGAGCCAACACTGGAACCATAATTGACGTTAACCAGGCATGACGCCTGTATCATAGGAGTACATTTGTAATGTACATTGCTTTGGTATAATATTAGATAGGCAGCACTGCAACCACAATTGACACTGCACTGACATTACGCCTGCATAGGGTATTTTCCCAAAGCAGTTTCAAGACGTGGCGTGGCTCTGTGGTTGAATACCTGACTGCCCCGCAGAATGCTTGGGTTCGATTCCTGCTGGAATACTGATTTTCTTTCTTTGAATTCGCCGGGTCAACGCTGCTGTTGTCGGTTTTTCTTAACGCTTTCGCATGAAATTACCAATGTCTGTTCTCACCATTCCTGTGTAGATATAAACTGTCAATCACCTGTGGCGCATACCCGTATACCTGCGGACCGTCACGTACGGGTATGTGACACACATGTCTCGAGGAAATGGTTTGACGACGTACGCGATAGGATTTCCACGTTATTCATGTCATGACCAGAAATTCACATTCGTCAAACGCTATTACCCTCTCATGCCAATTTTGATCTACACCAACAATCTCGAGAGCGCCCAAACGTAGGCAGATAGATAGATAGATAGATAGATAGATAGATAGATAGATAGATAGATAGATAGATAGATAGATAGATAGATAGATAGTCGCTGGCTTACACCTACTCTGGGAGACTGGCAGGAAATCAGGAAACTTTTACTGCAAAGCTGTCTTTGTCTACCTTATGCCGCCGCCGCCACGGCAATAGTAGTAGTGGTAGTAGTGGCAGCAGCAGCAGCAGTCGTCGTCGTCGTCACACAGGCCACGTGTCCAGGGAGAGCGAATAAATAAATAAATAAATAGATAAATAAATAAATAAATAAGTAAGTAAGTAAAACGAAATCATGATGATTATGCTGGAGATGATTTACATTGGATTCACGGCACCACGTGATCTCGCTATAGACAATCGCATACCTGCCCGCGCTTACAGCTTTGTTGTCCGACGTCCTTCTTTCTGTATTCGACAGCGCAGGGTAGACCAAGACAGCTTGGCTGTAAAAGAATGACAAGTACAAAACCAGACAAGGAACGTGGTGAGGATAATCTTACAAATCTGAATCACGGCATTTTTATCCTTAATTTGTACTTAATGAAAGAGAAATGGCTGTCAAAAAACTAATACGGGTCATTTTCTCATCCTAAGTTTCAACCTCGCAATCAAATGAAAAAAAAACGTATGCGGCGGACATTATGGCTTGTGGAAATCCCTCTTATGCGAAGCTTTCCTGAACCTTCTCTACCAAACCAGTTCACGTGTTTTTACACGGGCATTGAGCAGCCTGTGATGTGACAGCGAGATTTGAAAGAAGCATTTTTGCTGGCACTTCAGGCAGAAAGCGGTAAAGCGTCGACAATGAGATGCAAGTATTGCGACATTTGCAGCAGACTCATAACACAACAGCATAAGCAAGCTTTTTTTTATAACAATATGTGTGGCGTAACTCTAAAATAGGCGAGTTTATAAACGTAAATGCTTACGCACATTAGTGACTAAGTCCAGCCTAAATGATTACTATATATAGTCAACATCAGTTCCTCACGCTATTAAACTCAATTTTGTCAGTAGTGTCTTTCTATACCAAGCAAGCACGCTGCTTATATAGTTGGGCCGACACTAAGGCGCAGACCAAGAGTACATCCCACCGGATGCTTCAATGAAACATAGTGGAAGCACGATATCAGGCAGGGTTAAATATACCAGAAGAGTTCAAAAATTAAAACGCTTTAATTCACCATATCTTATACATCAAAGCATCACTTATTTCTCACACACATATCGTAAAACGTAGGTGGACAGAAGCACGTAGCACTATTTCATATCACCAAAGTACTCCAAATAAACAAATAAGTCATTGCCTATCTGGTGAAAGAGTAGGCCCGGCTTCCACATCTCATGGAAGCACATTAATCACCACATAAGACCTGCACTTTCAATGTACGAACATTGTACATGGTTCATCAGCTATCATCTCGTCACCACGCTTGCAGCCAAAAGCGTCAGCAAAAGCCCCCACATGACGCAGCGGCAGGTTGACCCTCATTTTCGCCGGTGGTCGTTTTCGCTGAAGAAACTGCCTCCGCTCGAAGCCTTCGTAGTCCTTCTCGCAGTGGTCCAGGGCGTAATACATGAAGAAGAGCTGCGTCGAAGTGTAGTCGGGCAAGGTGACGAAGCGATACTGAAGTTTCCAGATCCGGCGCACATCAAGAAGTTCACGGAAAGCGTGTAAAGCCAGCTCGATCGCCAACGTCTGTTCGAGCAGCCATCGACGCAGCCACCAGGCTCGATCATCCAGTAAGCCATATGGTAGCGACACCATCTCCGCATCCCGTTTGGAGAGCGCCCGCCAGTCTTCTTCCAGACAGCGCCGAGCGCCCTCGAGTACGCGCTTAGAATCGGGACCTAAGTCTAGCGCGGCTTCGCGATCGTACTCGAAGCTCGAATATAACAGAGGCACCATTGACGCGTAAAACCGGACGGCCACTCGGGCGAGGTGGAAAGCAAATATGCTGCTGTTGGCGGGCACCGAGTCGTTAAGCAGACCTTGAGGAATCCCAACGCGACGTAGACCAGCGTCGAAGTAAGGCCACATTCTCAGAGGAGACAACGGGTACCAGTCAGGACCGGAGCGCTGTTCGAGAATACTACGTCGAGTCCGCATTTCCCGAAATAGTCCGAGGATATCTGCCAACGTGTTGCCGACTTCCAAGTCTGCCGGAAGGCACAGCGCGTTTTCCTGAACTTGATCGATGGAAAATGGCGGGTCCACGCGTATTCGCCGCAATCGGAAGGCCAACGCCAAGAGTGCCCGCTCATCAAGCCATGGGACCCGTGGCAACGCCTGGAGGAAAGCGACCTCGAGGTCAGACAGCCACCGCCGCTGCCACAGAGCGGTACCTTCGTGTATCAATGGCAGTGCCGCAGCGTTGACTAAGCAGAGAGGTAGCATCGTCTCCATAGCTCGAAGGCACAGGCTGTCGATGTCGGGAACCTCTGAGCGGCCGGTAACCTCCAGGTAAGACAGCTCTCTGAGCGCGCGCATGGAGTCTGGCATGAAGGCAGCGAGGCGAACTAAAGCGCGGAATCCGAGGTGATTGAGAAGGGCGTTCGCTGTAACTCTCCGCAGCTCCTCTGGAAGCTTCCTGAAATATCTGACTGATAGCAGTTGCACATGCGGGATCCCTTTGCATGTCATTGATCTCGTTCTATTTGGCTTGTTATCAACAGCTATGCTAAGCAGCTTAAAGACATCGTGTTGAAGTTCACAGCCTCTTATCACAATAGTGTTCTCATCGTCGTCAGCAAGTCGCTCAATCTCATCAAATACCATCATTATTTCGTATGTCAAACGCTCTATGTGGTTGTGGTCGTTCAGATTAAATGCACGCAGCGTCTCCTTGAGAGCGCGATCGACAAGGTCAGACTGCGTACCCCGCGGAATTTGCAATGGCTCAGCAGGCTTCAGGGTTGTCACCCCTTTTCTTGCGTTGAAAGGATCAACAGCGACGTATATATCTGCAAGTACTGGCAAGCCAATGTCCCGCAAAAGCTCCCCGGCAAAAAGCCACGCATCTTCGCGATGACGTGCTTCATAACTGCGAACTGGCCATCTGCGAATTCTCCAATGCTTGAAAACTTCACGCATTTCATCAACAGAAGGAGAAGACGCGCTATTTTGGCATGCTCTCATAAATTTCGCAGCAGGTTTGACAGCTACCGCGTTGCCCTTGAACAATGACAGCAATATGCGCTCCTTACGATCCTCAAGAAACACATCTTCGGATATTGTTCCTCCTCGTGTCGCTTCAGCGCTTCGCCTCTGTGTCCAGCGTAGACAAATGTGCTCGTAAAAATCCTCGCATGGATAGTCCGCTTCGCTCAACAAACTCTTCAGAAAATTCCCTTCCTGAGCGCAGTAGTCACTATCGCAGAGGTAGAAACTTGCTACGTTAGTAGTTCTGCTAGCTGAAGGTCTAGGCTGAGTGAAGCTCGACGCTGGTGATCTTGTGAATGCGGGGGTGCCCGTTGATACATCAGCTTTGAGCTTGGGGCTCAGGAATGTCGTGGTGCTTAGAACAATAGTTATCCACAGGATCGTAAGCAAGCTCACAAGCGACACGAAACCGCGTTCCGGAAAGAGGTCTTGTGGTGTTTCTTTGATTTCAAACAGCTCTTTTTCAGCTACGATTTCATCTGTGCAGCCCATCGGTACATTACAAACAATAACGCTGCGATTATGACCGGTGGAATTCTTTATTGAGCGAGGAGCACTTTCTCTTCTAGTTGACGTCATCTCCGGAATCCTCGGGTTCATTTTGGAAGCCGACTGCACTAACTGCTCACTGTTTTCGCTAGCGTCAGGAAGCAGATCCGGTAGTGGTAAAGGACTCTCCGCTGACAAATCTTCCAGGGACTTCAGCTCACCGTCGTCTACGTTTTCTATGGTCGCTTTCATCGCATGTTTCGATATTTTATATCGCACGGCAAACGCTGGCGGCTTTAGAGTCGGTGGAGGCAGCGCGTTATTCGAGTCAGCTGATTTTGATTTCACAGTGCCTTCGGCCACGTCCTCTAGCCGTAAGCTGTCAAGTTCAGCCGTTTTTGAAGTAGCCTCTCTAGGTTTCTCAGCACTGTCTCCTGTCATGTGGTTCATGAAATCCTCGGTGGTGTATGGATCTTCATTCGCAGTTTCTTCGAGAGATGACTCATCGGGTGGCTTTTGTGGAGCTACTGCTCTTGATTTTCTTGGTGCAATAGATGGAGCTTGTCGCACAGAAGGCGCCTTAGGCACAGAATCCATTTTTTGGCTTGTTGGCACCAGTACCCCACACAAGCAGCTGCTCGCACTGCTAAAGCTCCACCATGGCGTAGGTTGAGGTGAGGTGCTGACACTCCTATTGGACCTCGTACTGGCCTTCGAGTGTTGCACTGGGGCGGCGTTACTTGAGTTGCTAAAGCTGTTTGAGCTGCTGTCTGTACCTCGCTTCTTACTGCCCTTACGACCGTTTCTTCTCTTTGCATTTTGTTGCGCCAGAGGGAGGGAATCGTGGTCAGTCTCTGAGAGACCTGAAAGCAAGGTGTCTATCTCTGATGAAATGGCGTCGGGGCTCGGAAGGCGTGTTTTGCGGTTCATTCCTGCAGGTGATATGGACTTTCTATACTTTAAGAGAACAACGTCAGCAACCGCGGGCTCTGGCGGCACTGTGATCACCGCATTATTGAATGGCGAAGCTTTGCCCCCGGTTGAGTTCTCTGGTTTCCTAGCTGCCGTTTCTCCTACCTCTCCAAGAGATTCCTGCTCTCTCGATGGATTTTCTGGCATAACATTCGTGATACCTACTCTAGGCTCAAATTTAGTCTCAGAGGGTTCCTGCCTGTATGACACGTGTTTCCCGCTTGGTTTGTCGGCTAAAGATGGTGCTGAGGAAAAGAAGGGGATCAGGCTTCCGAGGAAGGAGATGCCACCTTGCCTTACTGAGTTCCCGCCTTTTTCAAAAATATTCTTTGTATTCCAAGCAAAAAACTCGTTCGCCTCTCTTCCTGCTTTTTGTCCGGCAGGAACGCGAACCGCTGCACGTTTGCCAGATTCTGATGACTCACTCCCAGCATCCGAGCACCGCTGAGCATGGCACCTATGCTGCCGTGTCCACCGAGTTGTGTTATCGGCAGAGATATGTTGAGTTGGTAATCCATACGGTGGAACTGAATAGGGCCATGGCATAACAATCGGCACTGTGGTTGGTACCTCTTCCCGAGTCCATAATGAGCGCTTTCTGGCGTCATTTCGCTCTTGTTCCAATAGCCGCAAGCGCTCTTGAATGCGATATAATTGTTTTATATGAAGATCTTGTCGCTGATGCCACTCGTCGGCTTGTCTGCGCTCTCTAAGGCGGTTAAGCTCACCTTGAAGCAACTGCCTTTCCATTTGCAGCGCTTCCTCTTCTTGGCGCAGTTCATTGAAACGTGCATGTTCTTCATAGCGGCCCGCTTCCAAAAGTCGCAACTTGCTTCTGAGAAGCCTCGCTTCCTCTTCTGCTCTTATCCTGGCCTTGAGGGCTTCACGTTGCCGGCCTTCAGCCCGTAACGAGGCTTCCCTATATATCGGTGTTGTATCTTCAAATGACCTAGCATTCTCGTACTTATAGACGCTTGTAGAGGACCGTAAACTGGGCTTGGATGACTCTAGAAACTCGCTTTTCCTTCGCCCAAGGCCAATACAGTGATCGCCGCACTTCACCACACAAGTACACACTGAATCCATGCTAGTGCTCAGAGGTAACTTCATGTGATTACATTGTGCAGGTTGCTCCAAAGGTGGCCTTGGTGGACTATAGTGGGCTTGGCAATAGGGTGCCTGTCCAACACCTGCGTAGTATCCGTGCCCATCCGGAAATGGCTGACGTAAGTTCCAAGATCCAAACGTGCATGGCTTCAAAGGCGGCTGAAGTTGCCTTGGTGGGCAAGGTACAGATTGTTGCCTGTGTGCTGCTCCGCTGGCATTTGCAGGGTAAAAAGCCTGTGCAGTAAACTCATGCTGTAAATCCGTCTCGTTCATGCGTTCGGTATCAGCCTGCTCTGCTGATGGCACAATATTTGTGCGCGTCCAAAGTTCATCGATGGCCGGTTCTGGACAAGCTTTCCAGTCACTGGAGCTACTTGGCTGAGCTACTTGCCGTAGCGCAGTACTCCCAGAGACTGTGTCTAAGGGTCTTACAACCCGCATCCTTCGTAACCGAGGCCCTATTGGCTGTCCGTAAATGTTTCGTTGAGGTTGCATTACTTCTTCAGTAATTTCTTCAACGTAGCCCATACCGGAAACTCTTTGGGTAGCAGCGCCAGTGGGGCTCACTTTCGGCTTGTCCATTCGATCCACGTGAGCTTCAGCCGTTTTTCCGAACGTCGGTCCACCCTCTTTCTGGACATTGCGGCGCTGAGTAGACTTTTTCTTGCAGCCACTGCGTTCCTTTGGGCGTTTGCATATGTCATCCTCTCGAACCTTTTCCTCTAACTCATCTGGGCTCTCCTCTGAACCGCTGCTTTCCGGTGATTCGTCGTACTCCCCTTGTCTGCGCGTTTTCTTGCTCGCCTTCCGCTGCCGTTGATAACCTCCCCCGTAGCGCACCGGTCTGTCTTGCTGCTCTTCATAAAGCGACCATCTTGCTGTAGGTTCGATAAAGCTATATTCAATTACTTCTTGGTCCGGCTCATGTGGCGAAGCTAGACCAAAGAATGACAGCAGCCGCTGCAGCCTCGTCTCGGACCGGGGCCGTTTGATAACGTAACTGGCAACCGGCCGCAACATTGGTGCTGCTTGTGCATCATATTCCGGCATACGCACTTGATGTGGTCGCTGGTAAGGTATGTCGACTGTTTCAGTGCTCGCTTCCACCATGACTGGTCGTTCTGGATTGGTACTCATCTTTTCTATATCGTCGACGACATCCATAATCTGTCGTGTGATGGGCGAAATCGACTCAGTCTTTTCGATCACTGGGGTGTCCTTCTTGGTAGGAGCCTTTGTCGTAACCCTCTGTGCCTCAAGTATTTTTTGCTCCTCCTCACGTCGCTGAATGGCGCTCTCTTCCTCCAGGCGTTTTCGCTCTTCTTTAAGAAGACGTATCTTCTCCTCTTCCTCCTTCCTTCGCTCTTCGAGCCGCTGAAGCGCGTCTTCGTCCTCATCCACTAGTTGCTCACGCAGGCGGCGGTCCTCTGCTTCATCCGTCGTTTGTGCTCGTTGGAACCGGCGGGCCTCCTCCTCTTCTTTTCGTTGCTCCATACGCCGAAATCTAGCTTCCTCGTCATTGTGCTCCTTCGGATCGTTTTTCTTACGCCTTCGTACAGCCTCTTCATCCTGCTTCTTTTCATCCTGCTTCTTTTCATCTTGTTTCTTTTTATCTTGCTTCTTTTCTTCTTGTTCCTTATGCTTCCTCGCCTCTTCTTCCATCCTGCGCGCCTCCTTTCTCTTCCTCTCCACTTGCTCCTGCGCTTCACTTAGCCAGCGGGCTTTTTCTTCCTTCAACCTCATTTCCTCTGCTTCCGTCTGTTTCCGAGCTTCTTCGTGCCTGATCTTGTCCGCCCCTAATTTCAGCGGCGGACCTTGGACGGACTCTTCACTCGAGGTGCTTGAGCCCGCTTCGATAGCGTCCGCGATTGCAGCCGAGAGCTTATCGGCCTCGTCGACAAAGTTCATGTCATCACGAGCCGCCACGCTCTTTGTTTCCCGCTTCGTCCCGGGAAATAGTCCAACCCTGGACGGCCGCTGTCTCCAGTGTCCCCGTAGCCGGCGTCTACCGGGGCCTGCTGGCCACCCACGACGAGCACCGCCTTGGTGGTGCCCTCTTCCGTGGCCTTGAGCGTTGTGGTGGCCGCCGCGGTGTGCCCCGCGAGGGCGGCCGCGATGTCCTCTACGGCGGCCTCCCCGGAGACGCCCACGATGGCCTCCGCGACCGGGAAGCTTTTTTCCTCCTCGAGCCATCGGACGAGGTTGCTTGGGAGAAAACTAAGGCTGCTTCAGCTATGCTTACTTGGTGACAGATGCCAGCTGCCTCATGAAGCGGCAAGATTAGGGCACCTGCACGCGGGTGATGGTGACGATGATGTTCCTTCACATATGGCTCGCACCCACGATGGGGGATTGGTCAAGAACTGGAATGGAGGAGGAGGAACAAACTTTATTGAGAACCAGCGATGTGAGTTGCGCGGACTAGGTCTCTGTAATGGAAAATCTTTATTTAGGCCCTTCGGGACGTGAACTATCATGTGTTCATACAAAATTTGAAATATGTGCAGTGATGATTAAACAACAAAAAATCAAACATATACAGGAAATAGTGCATCAATTATTTGCTCGTACATTCAGAACAAACAGTTAAATGGTTATTCTGAAGAGAAATAAGAATATTTAATTGAAGTAGCCAAACGTTTTTTTAATCATTGATCCTTTTCATCTCCAATCCTTTTATTTTTTCACAACCTGCTTCCCTCTATAAACATACGCACGCGTATAAACGAACGTTTGTGTCTCTCTTATGTTCGTGTTCTGAAAATAGAAGCGCGGTCGAGCTAAACATTTCAAATTTCCTTTGGCAAGCATGATATACAGGGTGCCCCAGCTAATTCTAGCAATAGTTTGAAGACATAAAGACACAGTCAATGACGATGCGACCAAATGCCTGCAGTAAGTCACACTACTTTTCGTGTTTTAAACAAAGAAGTTGGGCAAAAATTCCAATGAGAAAGTTGTCGATTGGTTTTCAAAACGCCCTATTAGACAGTTTGGAACTTTCTGCACATTAAGTATTAGTGTTTTTCTGCTTACTACAGATGCCCCCGAAATAAAAAAAAATACCACGTGACTTACACGCTTGCGCGCCTGTACGCGCCGTGATTGTTGTGGTCCGTAATGTTCCGCGTACAAACGATATTTCCTTCCCGCCGGTTCACGATAGCGATAAGCAGAGCCAGCGGTTATCGCTTGTGTTGCCGCTAGCAAAACGTGTCCGTCGCACAGCCACCACCATCGTCGCCGCCCTGTCGAGGCAGCACAACCGTACAAATGTTGTGGTCGTTTGCGTACGGAACGTCATGGAGCACTAGAATCATCGCGCGCACTGGTGCGCAAGCGGCCATGTGACGTGGTGTTTTTAAATGCGAAGCATTTCTTAGCGAACCTCAGACACTTTGGCCGTTTCTATCTACGTATCTATCTATCTGTCTATTTATCTATCTATCTGTCTATCTAGCCGCCTACGTCTCGGCGCTCTCCTGGTCGTCTCCATAACTTGTAATATGCCAAGATTGGCGTAGCAGGGGATCAGTGTATGACGAACACAATTCACTGGTCATGACATGAATAACGCAAAATACCTGTCGCGTACGTCATGAAACCCTTTCTCTCAGTCACGTGTGGCACATACCCGTACACCAGAGTTCATGTTATGCGGGTATGTGCCACAGGTGATACAAAGTCTCAACCAACACAGTAACCGCGAACACACACATTGATACGCAAGGAAAGTGATAATATTAATAATTGTTGGGCTTTTATGTCCCAGAACTACGATATGATTATGAGAGACGCCATAGCGAAGGGCTCGGGAAATTTTGACCATTGGGTGTTCTTTAACGTGTACCGAGATCGCACAGTACATGGTCATCTAGCATTTTGCCTCCATCGAAATGCGACCTCCACGACCGGGATCGAACCTGCGACCTTCGTGTCAGCAGCCGAGCACCGTAACCGCTACACCACCGCGGCGGACGCAAGGAAAGTGAGGAAGCTGAAGACAGAACACCCGTGGAAGACGCTCAACTACAATCCACTCGTCCAAGTGGTCCGCAACGTGGACCATGTGGATTACGCAAAAACCTGGTTCAATGCTTTCTACAATAAATCTGCTGAGAGAACTAGGCCTCTCATCATTACCGGTGACTTCAACATTGATTTATCAAGACCGAACAATGATTGGTGCTTATACTATGTGAAAGACGGCCTGGATGTGGACAGGGCATCAAAAGACCTCGCTGCCACGTCCACGACAGAAGGCATCAGAGATCATTTCATCGTAAGAGGCATCCAGGATTTCCACCAGCTTCACAATATCTCGCACTTTACTACACTTAGATTCCTCATAACCGCGATCAGGAACGGATCCGATTAACAAGTCCGGTCCAGCTGCTGGTGCTCACTGATCCCTGTGATGGTGACCTTGTTCAAGAACTGTCAAGAACCCCTTTACACATACACACGGGTTCGTGAAACGTGTGCGCGTTCTCCGTCATAACGAAAAAGTATAAGCATAACAACTGTAACTGTAACGTACGTGCAGTGCGCCTGCGCGTGGCACTCGGCTATGTATATATCTAGGGGAACTATCCTGAATGAAGCTTAGTTGCGAGTAACGCCTGCCCTGTGCATCTGTGTTCTTTCTTTGTCCTGTTCGGATTTGTGCTATCCAGTATTGAAGAATATAAGCTTACCGCGTCTGGTGTTGGTAACACCCATGTTGCTGCTGGCATCGTTACGCAACTGTAAACAACGGGTTATATAATACATATGCCACTCTTGAACAAATGAGTGTGCGTATACCACTTCCACATTTCTCTAGCGTCATTCCGTAACGTTTCGCTCAATGTGAAAAATTACGCCATAGTGACCATCCTGCGCATGCTTCGCATTACGTCGATTCCCACGGCAGGTGGGATCTGTCGAATATTTTTAGATATTTCGTGGGCATCTGTAGTAAGCTGAAAAACACCAATACTTGATAGATAGAAAGTTATAAACTTTGAAACCGGACGTTTTCAAACCGATCAACAACTTTATGATTGGAAATTTTTTGCCGAGCTTCGTTCCTTCAAAAGTTAGTTAATTAAATAGGCCTAATTAAGTAATTAATCAGAACACAGAAATAGTATGATTTGCTCCAGGCGACAGTCAGGAGCATGCATTTCGTCGCGTCGTAACTGAGAGCGTTCGAGTATTTTTAAACTCTGGCTAAAGATAGGTGGAGCACCCTGCATATTGCGGTGCAGTAAATAATTCAATAAAATCAATCCGAACAGGCTCCTACGCTTTCTTCTCATTTAAATTTTACGTAATAATAGTGCAAAAGCGGGTATTTTCCAATCTATCTGTAATCAGTACGCCTGGAGAAGAGAATAAGGAACGAAAAAGTTCATGCCTATTGGGTAAATAGCACGCAATAGGCAACACTCATGCAATGCAAAAAAGAAAACCCAGGCCTACGCGGAAAGCGCAGCTCAGTCACAGCTAAAGCTGGAAGAGCGGCCTTTCTAGAACCCGTTTTAAACTCTCTTGAGGCTTTTAATACAAGTACACTTGCAAGGTACCCACTACGCAACAAATCGTAATTTGTGTGAAGTGGAGAAGCACCCACCACGCCTTTATTCGTCATTCTGCGGAGAAGCGAGGCACCCACTAATCATTTTGTGCACTTTGTGGATGCGGCGGCATATCCCGATGAAGAATTATGGTTGAGCCCTATGTAATGGGTGTAAAGCTTTCAACGACCTAATAGTTAGTTACGTAATTCGCATTGTGTGACGCCGGGTAGTTATTTCGCTCTCTTACCCCGCTATATAACGGGAGAGAGAGAGAGAGAGCGAGAGAGGGCAAAATAACTTTATTGAGGCCCTGTGTAATGGATCATGAGGTGCTTATGGGCTTCCTTGGCAACTTACACAAGTGTACTTGCGAGGTGCCCACTACGCTATACATCATCATAATTTTTTGAAGTAGGGAAGCACCCACTATTCCATTTTCGTCATTCTGCAGAGCACCGTGGTACCCGCTGCACACCTGCAAGCATTACGTGCACTTTGTTGATGTTGTGCCTGATGACGACGAAGAATTATGGCTGAGCCCTTTGTAGTGAGAGAGAGAGAGAGAGATAATAAACTTCAATGAAGATCCCGGAGAGGTTAGTCTGGTTTGTCGCCTGGCTTGCTACTCCGGGTGTCAGGTTTGTAGTGAGTTGGAAGCATTCATTGACCCACATATTGCGGAATTCGATTTGTGTGACGCCTAGTTACAAAATTCTCCTTGTGTGACGCCTGGTTGTTATTTTATTCTTATACCACGCTATATTACATATGAATGTTCTTCCTTCCGGACATGAAGCCTGTACATGGTCTTTTTGCAAAGCAGTTTCAAGCACCAGCGTGGGTCCCACTTGGAGGACATAAAACAATTTTGCAACAATAAATAAGTTGCCTACCGTTGCACGAGCAAACATGGACAGGTCATGTCCACCCCACTTCCTTGTTTTAGCACGAACTCGTTCTATTTCTGCTTTCCAATATTCATTCGTGTCTCGATAAATTCGCAGTGGGACTCCCACATGCTCTCCTGGAGTAGAAGTCCACTGAATGTTTTGAAAAATTTCTGGCTTCGTTTGCCAGTTTCCACGTCAGAATCCTACACCCTTTTTGTGTGGGGTTCAACTTGGGAATCAACAAGACGTACAAATCTCTTTCGATTGGTCAAAAGTGGTGGTCTAGGCTTATGTCACTTATTCCTAAAAACAAATCATGAGCAGGTTTGTATTTCTTTGAGATCAAACCAACGACTTTTTGAGAGCAATTATACGAATAAGATTGCGCGACTCTTTACAAGGTTATATAGTATTATCTAAGGCTATAACTAGACCAAGTGTTCGTGGTTTTCTCCGGGAAGTTGTGTCTTCTTTCGACAACTTGAATGCATGGTTTTCATTAGAATATTTCAGTGGAGTTACACGCAAAAAAATATATATATAAAAAGATCTTATAGAAGTTATGTTACCTATTCCAGTGTATCGCACAGTCTATGAAATCGGATACGAAGGGAATGTTCTAAAGAGGGTAAAGAAGATGCCAGCAAGGGCGTCAACAAAGTAATTTTTCTTTCAACTACATAGCAACACACTTCCTGTCAAGCCTTGGCTAGAGCAAAAAGGACTATTCGTTCCCTGGGGTATAAATAGTATAATATGCAACAAACCAGAAACGATAAAACACATATTTTTGGATGGTTGGAACGCAGTATTTTTACGGGACATTCTTCAACGCACTTTAAAGAAAGAATTACCGGTTACTCCCTATGGTATTCGCTTACTTCCCACAGATACAGCAAGTTTCCCCTATGACATGCTTATGCTGGTATGCATGCACAGCATATGAAAAATGAGACTGGCGGTGCAAAATGCTGATTTTAAGCTCGTTCCGCTAGAGAGTATTTCATCGAATATGCAATATATTTAAGAGAAACCTATAGAGTTCAGGAAGAACCACCAGTATAGATGTCTGTGTTAGATGACCTGCTTTCATTGAAGCGGTCTTAAATTTTCGACCGACTGATCTTTTTAAATAGCACCATCATTGTTGTTCGCGTTGTTTGTATTTTGTGTGTTGAATATGTATGTTTGTGACATCAAATTGAAAACTGTCCGTAATAAAAAAAAAGCAGCGGCATGGCTCTAAGGTTGAATACTGAGCTACCACGCAGAGGGTCCAGGTTCGAGCCCCGTTGCATCCTGGATATTTTTTGTTCATTTCGATTTTTTTATTTGTACCGGCGGCGGCGGCGGACAGCTATGGCGCCAAAAACGGCTGTTGTGATCATAACAGCTTTCGCTGAACAGAGGCTGAGGAACTACCTTTTTTGTATGTTGTGCAAGTAGTGATGCACACTATTCTTTAAGATTGACTGGTGTCGAGTGTTTATGTTTTGTCATTGCCTTGAGCAAACGGCACTGAGTAATCGCTCTTGTTCATCCCAGTAGATTCTGTCCCCCGTTTTTTTTTTTTTGATTGCGAAGCATTTCTTAGCAAACCTTTCGCCCTTCCATCTATCTATCTATCTATCTATCTATCTATCTATCTATCTATCTATCTATCTATCTATCTATCTATCTATCTATCTATCTATCTATCTATCTATCTATCTATCTATCTATCTATCTATCTATCTATCTATCTATCTATCTATCTATCTATCCGCCTACGTCTGAGTGCTCTCATGGTCGCCTCCGTAACTTTGTGTACACCAACATTGGCATGGGAGGGTAAGAGCATTTGACGAATATGACTGCCGGGTGATGGCCTGAATGATGTTATAGCAGTCTAATAAATATAACGTTTGTATTAACGCGATAGCGTTAAAGAGCTCGTATCGCAGAAATTCCGCCGTCGGCGTCGGCACCGTTGGTTGTGAGCGAAAAATCATCATCTTGTCCGTGACCGAAAAATGGAAAAAGCTGCAAATAAAATAATAAAAATGTTGGGTCCGAGTGAGAATCGAACCCAGGCCGTCTGCGTGGCAAGCAGGTGTTCTACCACACAGCCACGCCTCTCATTGGAGCTGCACTGAAAGTAACTTTGATGCTTCCCAAAAATACGCGTCCTGCATACAGTTGTCACAGTACGAGCTATAATATGGCAGTAATATTGTGTGGTACAAGCGTACATTGCCATCGGGCGTCACACCACGTCAATATCATAAAGACTTGGTGGTTTAAAGACAGCCACCCATTACAAAAGGCACACACATTACTGCGCGTATTCCCTTAAGACCACGTAGTGGGTGCATCGCAGCTTCGAAAAAAGTTCTCGCGCATAATTGCTCTTGGTTTAAAGCATGCTACTCATTACATAAGGCACACACCTCATTGCGCGAATTCTGTTAAACACTCATAGTATTCGAAGTGCGCACTAGGGGCAGGATATTGCTATCGCGTTCAACTCTTAAAGGCGAAGCTTAAGCGTCCCCCAATTTTGCATATGATTCAGCAAGATATATTGAAGCATTCCTCTATCCCGGAGGAAAACATTACCGAAAGTTGATATTCACAGGATTGCACCATAAAGTGAACTTAGTTTCGATAATACTGACGTATGTACTCTAACGTGAGGGCTGACGTTACGTCCCACCGTAAGTTACCCTTTAAACGCCAGTGTTGTCGATGTGCCTGGTAAGCCCACGATGTGCACACAGCTACTGCACTTACAAAATCAC
The DNA here is from genome assembly GCF_013339695.2 of Rhipicephalus sanguineus. NCBI lineage: Eukaryota > Metazoa > Arthropoda > Arachnida > Ixodida > Ixodidae > Rhipicephalus > Rhipicephalus sanguineus. The sequence continues at coordinate 47,287,025 of NC_051180.1, read as the reverse complement.
GTCGATTTACCTCGTAAAGCTTGGCTCAAAACTACTAAATATAGCATAGAAGAACTCGCTAACTGCTTAGCGTGAAACCGATTCCCACAACGCGGGAGATCTGCCGAATTTTTGGTTAATAAAAACAGTTTTAATAAAGTCAGCGCTCGTCTTCGTCATTCTCTCTTTGTCTTTTGTATAAGTGCATTTTTTCCCTTAACGCCCCTAACTACTGTCAGGTTATTAGATTGTAGGCGCTTTGTTGATGGTGTGGCTGATGACGATGAAGAATTATGGCAGGAGCCTTTGTTATGGGTTGCAAGCATTCAACAACCCACTCGTTGCGCAATTCGCATTGTGTGACGCCTGGTTACATCATTCGTGTTGTGTGACGCCTGGTTGCTATTTTACTCTTCTACCACACTACATTAAATATGTTAACTTGGTTCCTCCCCAACATGAAGCCCAGTGTAGGGCCTATTTGCAAAGCAGTTTCAAGCACCGGCATCGCTCTTTTATTTTATTTTTGCTCTGAGTTAGAATACTGGGCTCCCACGCAGATGGCCCAGGTTCGAACCACGTTCCATCCCGAATATTTTTTTTCTTATTTCGTTTTTTTTTTCTTATTTCGAGCGATAGTGGTTACGGACACCGGCGGCGGCGGACAACTACAGCGCCAAAAACGGCCCCTGTTGTGATCTCATAACAGCTTTCACTGTAAAAGGTGTTATGGTTGACATGCGCGAAAATTAATTTACTGTTAGTTGGAAGACTGCGTATGTGCTTATAAGGACCACATATAGAATTAATAAGAAAATAAACAGAAACAGTATGTGAGCGCTAAGAAGGATGGTAATGAATTTCGGTGTCAGTCAGCTGCTCAGTATTAAGCAGCTTCTGGAAACTAGTTGTGTTAGTTATGGTAGCAATGTGTGATGACAGATTATTCCTATGCACCACAATGCGCGGTATGAATAGCTTGCATAACAATGGGAGTGAAATGTATGACACTTAACTTTGAGCCGGTATCGCGGCGCGGCGGCAGGTGGCTACAAAAGACTGAAAAAAAAAACATCGTGAAGAATTGACTGGCAGTAACGTTTCTGAAAGAGATAAAGCCCCTCGATTTTCTGATGATCTGATAAGCTGCACAACGGAATTCGACTTCTTAGTGACGTGATGCTAAATGGCACGGGCAATCAGAAAATATAAAGCTTACAGCAGGGTTCCGCAAGGATTCAATGTTATAGTTTAGGTGTAAGTGATCTGGTTGCGACGTGGCGGAAGCATATTCTGTTTTCCGGAGAACAATTGTAAGGTATGCAAGTTTACGAAACTGATGAAGTGCGTGCCTCGGCTTACGCTTAAGCTGGGGTGAGACTTTGAAGGTGAGTTTGAAAATTCGGCTGGGTTTTCTGAGGGGGGGGGGGGGGAGTCCAACCCCCCACCCACCCCCGAAAATTTGCAGTTTTGCATGCATATATATGTATATACGCACACATAAATACATACGCACGCACGAACATATATAGAGTATGTTTGAATCCCCCCCTCCGAAAAAAATTTTAACACGAAAGTATTTTATGCCGGGGTCCTCCGAGATTTCAGTGACGTATTTCCGTCACGGAAATGACGCAGAAAAAATTTACACGATCAGATGGCAAAGAAAAAAAGCTCCGTCAACGGGCATCGAACCCACGACCGCTCGGTCCGCAGCAACAGATGCCGAGCACGCTATCCACTGCGCCACGGTCACTTTTTTTTTCTTTTTAATGCACGGTCACAGACTCTAGAGGCTTTACAAACGCGCCTTTTATATCTACCACTCTCTCGGTCGGCGGCGTGGTGTTGGCTTCTGGGAGCAGTAAAGTAATTCGTCATTACTGTAGCCTCCGCAATTAGCACCTGCAACGCGTTACACGTCCGTCCCATTCGGCGCATTTTCAATAGAAGTTCAATTTTGTCAATGCCTTAACACACCGCGAGGTTGCGACCTTAGCCTAAGCGTCGTCAAAGCGTCGACCTCGCTCATAGTATCACCAGGTACCACGCTAATCCAAACCAAAAGTAGCTCTGCGACGCGCGCCTGACTCACATGGCTGTAACACCGCGTTCCCCGCTGAAGCGCTTGCCCTGAGAAAAATAGCGGCCGGGCTACCGGGGCGGCACGGCGCGCTTTGCGTTTCCCTCTAGTCCGGTTAAAATGTGTTCAATGACATTTTAATATGCCGCGGGATGGCGACGAAGTTCTGCGTCCAAAATGCGACGTTCTTCTGGCTATCACACCTCGTTCTCTGATTACGCTTTCACCCTTAACTACGGCTACCACAAGGGTTTGTTTAATCATTTAACATGGACGTTAGTCGTCGGGATGGAGATGTACCACCAATCATCAAAGCGGGTGCATCCACGTTAAACGGTGCTATAGCTGCCACACAGCAACATACATTGTGCAACCTCTCTTATATAGATGTACAGTAAACATTCAGTTACTTCTGTAAGGGCACGCATTACTTTCGTGTTATTCCGATTCCTATGGCGGAGGAATCAACCATCTTTTTTTGGCTACGCCCCTCTGCTGAGCATTGCAATTTCGCAGAGTAGTATCTAGTAACGCTTTACAGAAGTGGAACTAAACTTCTGAGCGTACAATAAAAACAAGATTTGGTATATCTTTTTACCTTTGGTCGATCTATGAAAACTGCCACTGCGAATGTTTTTATACTACTAAACAGAAATACACCTAGGCTACTCATTCTAGTACAAGTTACATAAGTGCGACTAATTATCACATGTGAAAATTTTTGCTTGTTTACGCCGAGAGAAAGGTACCGAAACTCCAAAGATGGTGCTTTGAGAGAAACGCAAAATTTACGTAGGAATAAACGCGTATTCCTTGTCAATGTGCCAAAAAAAGTCCAAAAATTATTTTTGAAACCGCAAGTGCCCAAGTGGAATATATTTTCTGAAAGATAAAGAAATTCAGTATTAGGTGATTGCAAAATACAAAAATTGAATTTTTCGGCCAAAGGAAGTCTCACCCCACCTTAACTAAGCCGAGCTATTGGTTACAGTAACGTCGTTATTATGACCCTTCACAGCGCGTTGAGGAGATACTTTCCGCGCTCTTGGTCTTTATGTAAAAATTTAATCCCCACAGCGATCGCATCACCTTCTATAGTTAGTTTAGCTTGAGTTGAGGTTTTTTTTTACGGAAGGTTTGGTCTTCGTATATTTTTTTCCTAGCAGACTAACGTTGAGGGCTCCGAACGAATATACTGTAACACGTGGGCTCCACGCACGTGCACGCGAACGACATTGCTGTACACCTAAGATCTGAATCGTAAATGTGAGCGCAAAAGAAATGTTCTCATTATCACGAATATCGGCCTTGCAATGCTCAGTTGTATAAATGCAATGCCATTACTGCAACCTGTCGAGGTGCAGTGTTCTGAACGCATTCAGAGAACGACGGCCTCAACACTGAACGCGAGTTTCGCCTCCGATCTTGGAGGCTGGGCGGGCTCAGGAATAGTTCGCCTCAGCGAAACTAGGAAGCGGTGCGGCGCAGTGAAATAAGCGAAGGGACGTTGTAGCGCGATACTCAAACCCGGGTTTGGTGGCTTCCTGCTTCGCGTACTTCGTACGTTACCCATGCCCCTTCTATTTGTGGCGCCGGTTACGTATACTTGTTCTAGTTAATCAGTGGACTAACCAACATGCCAAGCTAAACCTGTGATGCCAGATCAACAAATTATTATATGAGTCTTGAACGTAATAATGGGGACGGCTGTTTGAGGATAAGAAAAATAGCGCTTACATCATCAGCTGAACCACTTGAAGAAGCAGAAGCTTAAAACCACATAGGTAATGAATACAGGTCTTTTGGGTACCAAACGCGGCGGCAACCCGTTTCTAAATGTACGGCTTTTTGGGCCAGGTGGTTAGATACATTCGAAGGGTTCATTGCATTTGGTTAGAAGTGTTACAATCATTTGAAGGGTTCAGTTGGAAGCATAGGCGTGCGCAGGGCTCACCATTGTCCATCGCATCGCCCCCCCCCCTACTAAATCGATGTATGGGATAGATTTAGCGCCCCCCCCCCCCCTTCTTAGGTGACTAGAAGGGTCAATGTACGGGGCAGATTTCGCGCTTCCCTCTTAGATGATTAGGGGGAGCGGCTGCCCCCCCCCCCCCCCTGTGCGCAGGCCTATGGATGAAAGATAGCGCTCGTATTGCTTGTCTTTCTTGTCCGTGTTGTCTAGCGCTGTGGACACTTTAAAAGAGAACACTTATAACACAACCTTATCCCGCTCTGTCGCAAAATAATCCATGTTAAGGTTGCCACATCCAATGGTATTTCTTAGGCGTTCCGGCGCTGTGATTCGCAAACTTCACCATTATTAGAAGGTTACGTAGGTCATGTTAACGTGCACATAAGAAAAGAGATAAAAACGCGGAAGTATGAAAAAAGAAACATGGTGGCAACGCAATTGTACTCTGCTTGAAATTGAGGATTTTAACGCAGCTCTGGCGCAGTTTGCGTCTGTAAAATCCGCGAAGTAGCTCCACAGCTATCTCGCTTATAACAGAAAAAAAAAACAATTTGCGAAAAGTTATTAACGGAACTAAAGAGAACGCTGGTTTGTTTCGGACGGCGTCTGGTTTCTTATAGAAGCACATTAGGGCGAGCTGATCGCGCATAATATAGACGAACATTTCGCAAGCACTTTTGCCTGTACCTCATGAGCTATGCAGCGCATTGTCTCATACACACAGATTGTAGCTTCTTGAAGCGAGCTGAGGGAAGACGCTAGTCGAAAATCAATGTCTTATTCATTCTATGTCGTATTCTCTGGCAAAGATGCTACGCTGTGAAGCTTTCAAAAGTATATAGAGTTATACGGCAGAAGAAGTAGGAGGAGGAACTGGCTTCGTTCCCTCGATGAGTATTGGTTATTCTTGTTTGCCTGTACACATATTCAGATGGTTGAACAGACAATGTTAGGCATACAGAGTGTACAGAAAGTGCGGATACTTCCTTTCGCAAAATCAAACAAAGCATGTATGGTAAAGAGGTACCACTATTTCTCGTAGATCCTTACAATACTAGTAAGCTGAACGTCGCTCTCAGGCCGGTACTCCAGCCTACTGCGTGTTCTTTTCTAAGGAAGGTACCGATATAGAAAGAGTCATGAATAAAAGCACAAACCGCGACATCTGTAAAGCTGGCGCGAACTCACCCTCAGGCGGACGACTTATATTGTTAGTCATGAATAAAGCATTGATTTTTAAGTAGCACAAAAGGTCTTGCAAGGTCAGCGAAAAAAGACAGGAAAGATTTCTTTTGTGACTTTGAACAGCACATTGCGATTTCTGGTTTACATTCCTCTTGCGCTGCCATTTGACCTTTCAACTTCCACAAATCACAAATTCTATGGAAAAGTTCGAGAGACTGAGAATAAACCATTTCATACCAAAAATAAACCTACGTAAAAAGTAACTGTGAAACGCTGTCTACGTTTTATATGTTGTGGCTGCAGAGAGGGTAGTTAGTGGGTCGTAGATTTCTGTTTTGCTATTTTTGTTTTCCTTTATCGACACAGCTCATCAGGAGAACTGGCATTTTGGTGATTAGCAATTGGGTGGGTCGGAGCTGTTGGTCTCTGGGAATGAAAAAAAAAAATGGAAAGGTTTTGCACTTCTTAAGTTCCCACAGGAAAAAAATAAACAGTCCCGCCAACCCCTCTAACCATAAAATAAAAAAAAGACAGCTACGGCTTTTCCGAACGTTGGTCTGTAGCGTAGTGATGAAGCCATTTTCGCGATAGAGCCGTTCCTTAGAAAACTCGCCGGCAAATTGTAGTATTGACCGCATTCGCAAAAGCTCAATAAGGAAAAACAATTTGTTTTTCTCTCAAATAAAAGTTTCACAGAACGATATGCCGAAAGTAGCGAGACAGAAAACATACAAAACAAGCGAAATTAATTAAAGCGGGATGAAAATCTGCTGTGCTGTGCAGGCGGTGTTAATCTTCACCATACCATACCTGCCCAAGACTGCTGCTCGAGCTAAGATTCATTGTAATGGTTAGGGAAAGTCTGCAGTTTAGAGTTATCAGATGGAGCTGAAAACCGAGCCATTGCTTTTAAGAGAGCACTTTATACCTGGTTGAGTCAACAAAAGTTGTGATATTGCATATTTGACCGTTTTCGAAAATGATGTCAGGTGAAGTGTCCTCGCAGAAGATTCTTGCCGTTTACGCACGAAAAAATAAAGTCATTTTACGCATATATCGCCTTTTTTCGTAATCCTCCTTCATGTCGAACTCCACGGGGAACCTAGTCATCATCTAAAATTTCAGCGTCGGGTTAAATTTGACAATGCCCTAATGACTACGTCAGCAGGTTAAGCGATAAGTACGAGGCAGTTAGGTTACAGCGTTCGCAAAAACATGTTTCGAATTAGAAATGGAAAGTGAATATTTCATTAATAACAGTTTGTGCGTAGGCAACTGTCCCGGAAGTGCAACTTAGAAAACAGATGTCACCCACGCAGCTTTAGTGACGGGCCGTACGGTCTGTAGAACAATTTAGTAATAGTTTGGTAATTTGAACACGTATGTACAAAAAGCTCGAACGTTGGAGAAGTTTGCATGAAGGGGGGCCATCCAATTACGATAATGGATAATATAAAGATTTGCGATGACAGTTGCGGATTGAGAAAAAAACACTTTATCATCAAAATAGTTCAGAATTGGCTTTGTGCAAGTACTTCACGAGTTAGTAGATCGCTGTAACCTATGGGATAATCAGGGTTAGACACGATGCGGCTTTTCTAGTGCGTAGGATGGTCTTACAATTTTATGCTGTTTATTTTTTCCTTGTCTCACCACTCTGCGTACGGGTAGGGTATAAAACTGACTTCAAAAATTGCTTACTACGTGTCTTCGCTAATAATGGAAGGTCTTGTTTTACACGAGGAGTAGACCACATTGAGAAAAAGAAAGACTTTCGCGTGGAATATGTGATGCGGCCTTGATGAAACAGAGTAAGGTTATACGCTGGTCTGTTGATACGTTTTACCAGAGGCCTTTGGCAATTGAACCTTTGGCTAATTGGTTGTAATTCATAGTAAAACTGCAGCGCGTATGCACATAAACGAGAGAAGTACCGCAAAAAGCGCTCACTTTTCTTGATCCTAATTCTCTTTGTGTGTGGGTGCGCTACCGCTTTAAGACGAATGGCTTAGGTGACACCGTCTTAATGAAAACGAGCAGATAAGCATATAATGAAGTCAATGAAGGTATCGGGGACATTAATTATACTGATTTTTATGCGAATTGTAGTATTTGGGATATAAATGTGAAGAAAGTAAAGTAGACGAAAAAAAAAAAAGTCACAGTTTCGCCGCAAGGGCGAAGCAAATAATGCGATAGCAAGAAAAGTGGCCAGTGATGGACGCGCTGCTACGCTGCAGAAAGATCTACCCCCCCGGCAGCAACTACCGCGCGAGGAGACAGCGGAAGGGCAAGGTTCTCCCTGCGCAAATTAGAAGCGAGCGAGCTGGCCGACGACCTTTAAACGTGCCCGTTTAGGGTGCCTTGACGCGCGTTTTGTCCGCTGCGCACACATCGAGGCACACTATGCCCGTTGCGCTCCTCGCGCCACCTCGCTGGTAATGAAGAAACGCTTATAAGCGCCTGCCGTCTCTGAGTCCTGCCAGCGGTAAAGGCCGTGTATATAAGGCTCGCCGTTAGCTGCCGGCCGGAGCGAGCGGTTGCTGATTCGATTCCGCGCTTCGGAAGCATTTTTCTGAATTATTTTTCTTTGAGACTTTATATATATATATATATATATATATATATATATATATATATATATATATATATATATATATATATATATATATATATATATATATATATATATATGAGAACGATGAAGTGCGTTAAATGTGCTTACAATACTTATACATATACGGTGTATGACGGCGGCGGCAAAAACCAGCCAAGACTGTCCATATAATTGCTATCGCAATAAAACAACTTGCCGCCGGCAAGGACCGCACCTGCAACCTTCGGATTACGCGCCCTATGCTCTGCCAATTGAGCTACGGCGGCGGTCGTCCGCTTCATCGGGTATTTATGTGCGTGCAAACCTGGGTGTTAGAGTACAGGTTTGGTCCATGCCGGCGGCAAGTTGTCTTTTCGTCCACTTTACTTTCTGGTCATCTATATCAGAATTACTGCTGGTTTTCATCAATGTGGTGTCAAACAAAGAGACTAGCCTTAAAAAATTCCCTTCCTTCATACAATAACTTGAATACGCTTAAAATACAGTACAATTAACGTTCCCTATAGCGTCTTTGGCTTCACTATCTTCTGGTTTTCATTAAGGTGGTGTCATAAAAAGAAACAAGCCTTCAACGTTCCCCCCTTCTTAGGCCACACAGGATACAGAAAAGCGGGGCATTTATCGCTCTTGTGTGCTGTGTCAGGCCTCCAGTTTGCCTAAACGAATAATTGTAAGACATCGCACTCGACTTTCAATAATTTTGTTGACACGTTTATTGCTCTTATAGTGTCACTTTTGACGACTCGTAAGAAGCAAGTTTTGTCTTTCTCTATATATCTTTTAACTTGTTGGAATTGCCGGAACACTGTAAGCAAGCAGTGTTTTTTTTATAGTATAAGTACTTGACTCTTTGTGTCATGTGCCGTCAGGAAGTTTATTCTGGAGTTTATTTCCATTGTAATAGTTTACACTTTTTATAAACCAAGGAAGCAACGTAAGAACACAAAGAAATTCGTGTCTGCTTTCAGAACAGCAGGAAAAAATGTTATGTGATTGCAAATAAAAAAGCAGCACGAAATGTGAAGTTGCTACAAGATAGAACGAGCCCAACAATAACGAGTTGAGAACTCAATTTCTTAAAATTTCGCCGTGTATATAAAGGCTAAGAAGAGCATGCAGTGAAGCGCACTGTAACCAAGAGCAACCAGAGAAAACTTAGCAGCAGTAAAGCACAAGCCACCGGCGCCATGATTTCCGCAACGATTTCGTCTCCGTGGGCAGAAACGCCAGTCGTCTAAACCAGACGCTCGCGCTCGCGTGCTCTTCTGCTAGCAGATGCGCGCGCTCCTTGCGTTTTCACTCCAGAAGCTGAGGAAGGACATTCGGAGAGGTGGACAGACGAGCCGACGAACGCAGAGTAGCGAAGGAAAGAGCGAAACGAGCAAAGCGTTTGCTCCGCTAGTGTTCGCTGTAGACTCGAGCACAACTGCAACGCCACAACTAAATTTCGACCTCTGGGTGGTTTAGGGCCCCTTCAACTATTGCAGACAAACAGCATATCTTTCTTTGGAATCGGGCATGCAGAATAGAGCTCAGTATTCGTTTGAATAAAGAAAATCCCGAAACAAGCAACAAAACCGCATGATGGATGATAAGGCGCGTGTGAACAATGGGAACACACTCTCATGCATTCCCGGTAAAGATTAGGCTGCAGCTGCTTTGCACTTCACACGAGGGCTTCGAATGACGTCAGACGGCCATTCCTTCTCCCTGCGTATGTTTCCCCCCTTCATATATAAAAGGGAGACCAATGTAACAACTCTTTCAGTTCATTCTATGACTGATGGGTAGACCACGGAATTTAAACACCAGAAGAACAGCGTGAATACAATGCTCGATGAAAACAACAAATTCGTCTTGCTCAAAATGGTCCCGGAACCAGTAAAGGTCTACCACAGCGAGCGCAAAGCGATTATCAGTACTATTACTCTAAAGTAATAATAAAACATACACCCCTCCCCCCATCAGCATGTGTGGTGTTTGATACAGCTTGGCTGTCCAACCAGCTTCACAGCGTGTATGGGAGCAATAAATTTTTCGACTTCCACAATGCAGCTGAAGCTCATATCAGGATTCAATGTGAAAGAGAAGCTCTGATGTGGCAATTGTCTCCTTAGGACGAGCGTTGCGGAGAGCACGTCTGACAAGCTACGGGTGCATCGTCGTACTGCGGTGATTCGGAGATGTTGGTTTCATCGCCGCTGCTTTAACTTACGCTTTCGCAGAAACTATACTACTCTCTTCCCTAAGCTAGGTATACTTTTTTGAAATAGTTCCTCTGATATGTGTGAACTAACAGACAGTAATGCCAAGGAAAGCATAGGGAATGTTATTTGTAATAATTGAGATATAAAAGGGAAGAAAGTAAAGTGGACTAAAAGATAAGTTGCCGCAGGCAGGGAACAAACCTGCGACCTTCGAATAACGCATCCGATGTTCTAGCACTGAGCTACGGCAGCGGTCATCCCCCAGTCCACTTTATAGAGTATATATGCGCATTTAAACCTAGGAGTGTTAATCAGCGCCGATCGCAGCCATGGCGGCTAGTGTGGAACACTCTTTTTCTGCCTTTTGGCGTCACGTGCTACGTGACGCCAAAAGGCAGAAAAAGAGTGTTCCACTGGCGGCGGCAAGTTATCTTTTCGTCCACTTTACTTTCTTCACATTTATATCCCAATTTTTATAAATAACATCCCCTATACTTTCCTTGGCATTACTGTCTGTTAGTCCTCATTAATATTGTGTCTAACAAAGAAAAACGACCCTAAAAGTAATCTTTCCTTCACTCATAGCGAGGGTCTCGTTCTGGCAGACTTGATGCCTCCATGTAGTATGCAAGGAATTATTGGTCAGCTGCCAGCTTGTAAAAAGATCACGTGCTACGTGTCGCCAAAAGGCAGAAAAAGAGTGTTCCACACTCGCCGCAATGGCTGCGATTGGCGTTGAGTAACACTCCTAGGTTTAAATGCACATGTATACCTTATAAAGTGGACGAAGGAATGACCGTCGCCGTAGCTCAGTGGTAGAGCATCGGACGCGTTATTCGAAGGTCGCAGGTTCAGTCCCTGCCGGCGGCAAGTTATCTTTTCGTCCACTTTACTTTCTTCACATTTATATCACAATTATTACAAATAACATCCCCTATACTTATCTTGGCATTACTGTCTGTTAGTGCTCATTAATATTGTGTCTAACAAAGAAAAACGAGCCCTTAAAAGTAATCTTTGCTTCTCTGTTATGTGGAAATGTAAGTACATATCGGGTTGAAGTGAAACAATGAAGGAAACAAATATCGCAGAGTTAATGTGCTTTGATTCCCAATGTAACTAGAGGTTTCTTTATTCAGTGATCAGGCTGCTTTGTCCAAAGCCTGCGCTATGCCTTGTTAACCATAATGATTATTTAGACCTAGCTACGGGGTCCTCCAGCACCTTCTTGTAGAACTCATTGGGCTCTGAACAACGCTTCCTATGCTTCAATATTAGGTGGCAATTTTCTTGGTCCTATTTTGCTGCGAGCGTGGTGAGGCAGATATCAAGGGACTATAAGGTAAATAAAAGGCAAGGTAAACAAAGAGAGCAAGGCTGAGGTGGACATTCCAAATTGGCTAAGAGAAACCGCAGTTAGCGTCCCTGGAGAGGACCGTAAACACTCTAAGGATAAAGCTAAAGCAAGCACAAATGAACACGGGCGTCTTATACAGCTTTCATTCACCGTTACTTGCGGAAGACGCTTGCCGGCTCCAGAGGCGAAGTAGCCAACACCACGAAGAAAATCGAAAGGCATTCAGACCATGCGATACTGGGCGATGTTGCTTTAATTATGAAGGTAACTTGGCGAACATAAAAAACAACCACAACCGCCGCAGTAAGTGTTCATAAAACCGTACACTACATTTGTCTGAGCCATTAACAAAGAGAGCACGTCAATTTACCAGGCAAACGCTGAAAGGAAATCGGCATGCTAGGAAAGTTGGCACAACATGAGAAAACAGCAGGTGCGACTAGAGAATCGCAGAACTGCAAGCGCGTTTTCAGTTCGACAAAGCTGATCGGCCATATCATCATCTTATGAAGGAGGTAGTTAAGGCGTAAGGTGTTCGGAACACGCTATCAAAAATGGCGTGTTTGAGGCGTCTTTCTCTCGAAAAACGGTAACAATAATCTGTTTCGCGTGTCCTTGCTCGCGTTATCGCTGGGCGCCCAATACTTCCAGGTCACGAGCAGACTACGCGCTATATGCGTGACATACTATGCCCAATAGGACAATGGTGGGTGCGCAGTTTTAATGATTGATGGGGATTAACGTTCCAAAACCCCGATGTGATTATGAGGGACGCCGTAGTGGAGGGCGCCGGAAATTTCGACAAACCTGGGGTTCTTTAACGTGCACCTAAATCTAAGTACAGAGGCCTCAAGCATATTCGCCTCCATCGTTAATGCTTGCGCAGTTTTTCGGGTAAGGAAATGCAAGCTAGCCAAATTATGATTGTTGCTTTGTTGCAGAAAGACACCACAAATGCGCCTATTTTTTTAGATTGTACGATAAAATGAAGCACCAATATTCAGTCAATATAGTAATCAAATGAAACAATTGTACTGCTCGTGTTGTTATGAAGGGTATCCTCTACGCCGTCGAATTTTTAATGCGGAATTCTTGTTTCCACAACCTCATTTTGGGCTGGGACTTTCCCTCCGCCAATAAAGCCGTCATCGACTGTTCTCGCGCTGAGGCGGCATTTGAAGGGCTTTGTGACGCCCCGTTATTCGACGCTCGTGACGTTCAACGTTATATACTGCTATCTTATAGTAAATATACGGCTAGAGATAAGCGTAATTCTTCAGCCACAGCATTACCCTTTATGCGGAGCAGTACCCTTCACAAGAGTCCTCCCTTGACTCACAACCGGCTTACGTATATAAACATATTTTTTCCTGTATGTATCACATTGTCTCGAGATGAAACCTTTACGCAATTCAACGCAGTGTATTTGAAAATATTCTTCGTTGCCGTATCTGCGTTACGGGTCGAACAATTTGTAACAACCAAGCAACATGGAAGCCTGTGCGCAACATAATACATCACTGAACGTCAGCGTTGTGGACATGTGTGCATATATACTGATAAAGTGGTAATATTACACGGAAAGTAGTTTATACGTGCTTGCTCTTGAAGTACCACGCGTAGTGTAGTTTTGTATAGTCAAATGCCGCGACAATAAGCCACAGTTGTTCGAGTGTTGTCCTTTTAAGTCGTATTTGTGAGCAGTATCCTGACGGTGCTAGCTGTACTGACGGCTTCGCTGACGAGATAGCACATCGAAATCATTCAATGTCAACATCCAAACAGTTGTGTTGAACCGTTGTGTGTATGACTACGTTCGTCACATACGCCATGATGGCTAAGTGGCGATAGCATACATCTTGTGCGCCCCATTTGGCTTGCTCGATAAACTAGTTCAACATTCTCCACTACGTCGTTTCGTATAGCACCAATCTGGATTTCATACGTTAAGCTGACATTTTAATCAAATGAGCCCGTCAATAAAGATAGCGGCTTCTGACTTTCGCTTAAACTGCGTTGTGTACCAGCCATAATTTAAGTAGCTGCGTCCTATTAAGCGCTGAGTAAATTGGGCAGCGACTGCTTTACATTCAGATAGAAAAAGCAGCCGATTGTCTAAAAACGAATAAAATCGCGAGCCCATAGTGAGGAAATGACATGTACAAGAATCACTCTCAAGTGATATTAGTGAATCTAGCTAAAATGTTCTACAGATATGTTAGAACAATTGCGTATAAAAACCAACTTGATAAATTGTTGGCGTGGTGTATATTAGTGAATTAGTGATATTTGTAAATCTAGCTAAAACGTTCTACAGATATGTTAGAACAATTGCGTATAAAAACCAACTTGATAAAACGTTGGCGTGGTGTATTCGTTCTTGCGTTGGCTACAAAAAAGCTCGCTACAAAGGTGCCACCCCTAGAAGGACCACTTGGCTTAGCGAAGCTCCCGTAGCTATGTAGACGCCACGAGAAGCCCTATGATTAAGGGTGTACCCCCCGAGGGTTTCTTGCGCGCACGTTTTCGGATGTGGCGCCGGCATTGTGAAGTGGGGAACACCCTTGAACTCGGGGGCTACTTGCAAAGCTAAGAAGATATACAAAGCGAAAAAAAAAAGATTCCAAGCAGTAAAAGAACACAAGTGCGTCCGGTAACATAAGGTAATGCGGAGAATTCGCGACTTATGTACCAGTGTCAATTAACTGTTAGCATAATTTATAATAATTATTTTTTCGAGTTCACTGAAAGATCGTGAGTAGTTAGGATCGTTGCGACACCTGGCGGAACAGATCTCAACCGCGCGCCTCTTTCTGCTTGGCGGGGCTAGTGTTCCGGCCCCGTGCCTCCCTGGACCCAAGCAAGAACATACAACAAAGTTTTCTCTTTGTCTCTCATAGCAGTTTTGTCCCAACGAAGCATGATTAATTATTGGAATATGTAACAATAGGCACACAAACTATTTTTTTCTCGCGGCGTTAAATAATGAGGTGCAGAATGTTGTAGCAACATGTGTCGGCAGGAAAATAACGTCGTTGCACGTTAAAGGGGCCCTGCAATACTTTTCCAAGTAGCCACAGAATGGCTTAATTAAAGGAGCTTGTTTCCTCACCACTCGACGACCGCAAAAATTTTTAGAATACGTACAACACGAGCGGAGTTACAAAGATTTGGCGCACGCTGTTTTTGCTTTCTCTCTTTTCTCGCGGTGACTAGAGTGTACTAGAACAGGGGAGTGCCCGGAACGAGCTTCGAAAAGTGAAGCCCGAACAGGGTCAACCCACTTGTCGCGCTGCGATCGGTAGTCTGCAATGAGTCGTCGTTAAAGAGTTGCGCACGGCCCCGCCGAAGTGGTGCAGACGTATAATGCCCGCTTCCCATTCAAAAGGCCCGGGTTTGAATCGCAGCTGTAGATGGTGTGATTTTATTATTAGTGTCGCCTTTTCTAGCTGTATTGGTTTTCCTTGTTTCTTAAAACTAGCTTCAGTTGCTACGTGTTGCTTCAAAATGTAACGCAAAATGTGAAGTAAAATATAAGAAATTTCACAGTGAGCGCAGTTATTTGCAGCGCCACCACCCGGGATTCAACAAAAACATAAAGTATTGCCTCCGAGATTTTTTAGAATAGGAGACTCGAAACGGAGATTTCACATTTCACGTTACTTTTTGTAGCAATCCGTAGGCCGCGTGCGCCGCTATAATTTTTTACTCGCGTGCTCTCGGGAGCCTAGACTACCAATCGGCAGCGTCTTCTGACCATGCTGAAAAAGTGCTGCAGGGCCCCTTTAACTACATTTTGCTACTTCAGGCCTGCGATATATCAAGTACTAAGCTTTAACTTCAGGGATGCAACACTTTGCGGCGGTAACTATCGATTCGGCTTCTTATATAGCTGGCTTATCTACATCTTTTTCTTATTTCTGATGTTCACGCAGAATATATTTGGAATCAGGTTTAGTCATCAGGCATGGGAAAGACGAAAGCATAAATTCGTGAAAGAAGAAAGGCTACAAGAGTGACACGCTCAGCAAAGTTCTCAATCTGCATAACCAGCCATCGTCAGAAGCTCACAAAGAAGACTTCCGGGTCGTCGAGACAAAGTTTTTCTATCTCTCTCTCCCTTAATTGCTCCTAACAAAGAATAAAGAAATTAACAGGCAAGGAGGAAGAAAATAGACAAAAAAATTATATGCGTCGCAATCCCCTCGCTGTTCGCAAAAGCCCATCTCATCCATCTTGCTCCCTTCATCAACCCCAGGCCGTGTCAGCACTCCCTTCCAGGTCTGCACGCAGGCTCTTTTTTTTAGCGCGATAGCGTTAGAGAGCTCGTGTCGCAGAAATTTCACCGTCGGCGTCGGCACCGTTGGTTGTGAGCGAAAAATTGCCTGTGACCGAAAAATCGAGAAAGAAGCAGATAAAATAAAGAATAAAAATCTTCGGTCCCACTGAGGATCGAACTCGGGCCGTCCGCGTGGCGAGCAGGTGTCCTACCACAAAGCCACGATGTTACTTAGAGCTGCTTCGAAACAAAAAAAACACTACATAAATGCCATGTAGTGGAAGGAGTCTCCTAACGCATTTTGTTCGGCAGGTGTCACGACGGAAACAAGCCCATGCGGCGATTTGTAGGCGCATTTGGGAGGCCATCAAACTACGTCGAAAAAGGCCGGGATAGTGCAGCCATCGCCGCTAAAAACACACTCGAACTTTCAAACAAAAATGTACAACTATGTCCATCAAGCGAAAAACATATCAAGCCAACGCCGGCTTGCGTTGATCAAGCAAACAGCAAACTCTGGATAATGTGCTGCCATCTGTTGGGCATTGTGAGACTCTTCATGGCCTCCGATATCACGAGCGCGCGGCGTATATCTTGGAGGCCATGCGACTCTTGCTTTAGATCAAAAACCTGTACCATTCGCGCGCGCGCGTGTGTCTGTGTGCGTGTGTGTGTAAAAATACACATTAATAAGTATGCACTTAGTGGTTGAAGTGCGCACTAGGGGCCGGATTTTGCTATCGCGTTCAACTCTTAAAGGCGAAGCTTAAGGGTCCCCCAATTTTTTCTACTCGTGTAAGCTATTGACTGCTTAAAATGCTGGCTAGGCTAACCATCATCTCGTGTTTCCCAGTCGAACCTTTGAATCGGAGTGCATGCCTTATACATTTGTTCTTTAAGTGCGCTTTGCTGGCATGACAAGACCCATTAGTTCGAGCATACCTCACTTTATCGCTCTATCAGCTATTGTGTTTCGGTATTTTCCGCAAACAATTTTTCCCCTCTTCCCCTAAGTTTTCTACTGAGAGCCGAAAAAAAGGACTATAGAAGAAGAAATGCCATTCTGGTAATATTCTGTGTCTAACGCTCAGTATTTATTCTTGTTTAAAATTACTTTTTATTCCTCACTCCTTGTTCTTATCCCGTTTCAATAATAGGTTTGTGTCAGAGTCGAGGATTAAAAACACAGATAACAGTAAAAAAAAAAAAAATACAGCCATTCTCATATGTAACCAGTGAAAGCTGAGGCCAATATTTTTTTCTGTTCGGAAGTCTTGTAGTTAGTAGGGCGCGCACGCGAAATGGGGCCCGAGAGAAATAATAGAATGGCTTCATATAACTCTTGCTGTTATTACAGAGCTATAGGAAAAAGAAATACACTTGAAATGGCTTCTTCCACGTTCTCTACTGTTTTCCAGCTTTACATGGTGATTGAGCATAAAAATGAGATTCCACAATCGAAAAGTTCAAAACGCGTTGGCAAGAAGTCAAAGCTTTTATATTAACATTCATAAAGAAAGGGGTGGTGGCACTACTAGCATGGTTTTGAGAGGCTGACACCCGGTTTTTCGGTGAGCTGCGATAAGCAGTTTTGGTAGGTTTTTGTATTTTGTAGTCTTTTACGCTTCTTGCAATTTTAGTCGGTTTAACGAACAAGGTTAAGGTAGGGAAGTATTGAACTTGGGAGATCTTGTTAATGGTGATGCAACAGCGTACGAATGTGACGAACTCGTACTCGAGTTGGTTCCTTTCGTTTAATACAGCTGAAATTTCTACTGCGATGTTTTTTAAAAGTAAACCAGGATACGTTTTTAACTACACACTAACCGTAGCTTGTTTACGGTATCTATCTATCTATCTATCTATCTATCTATCTATCTATCTATCTATCTATCTATCTATCTATCTATCTATCTATCTATCTATCTACTATCTATCTATCTATCTATCTATCTATCTATCTATCTATCTATCTATCTATCTATCTATCTATCTATCTATCTATCTATCTATCTATCTATCTATCTATCTATCTATCTATCTATCTATCTATCTATCTATCTATCTATCTATCTATCTATCTATCTATCTATCTATCTATCTATCTATCTATCTATCTATCTATCTATCTATCTATCTATCTATCTATCTATCTATCTATCTAAAGATGATAAGCAAGGTTGAAATGAAAAAATGCAGTAAGTGAAAGCTTAATACAAGGTATATTTATAAAAAAAAGGAGCTAGTGAACTGCTCTAATTGAAATGCCCTTCCTGTGTGTGTTTATGCATTCGTTTTTATTTTCGTCTTTACGTTACCTCTCTCTTGGTCTTCTTTCCCCGATATCCCCCCCCCCCCCCCCCGGTGCAAGGTAGCTAACAGCATACTAGCGTGTAGTTAACCTCCCTGTTATTCCTTTTTATTTATCTCTCAAACCGCTTCACTTCATTGCGCCATAATTGCCATCCTGGATTACATATTTCTTGAGCTACAGTGTCGACAATTTATGGCGGTGCCTTTGTGCACGTGCTGAGCACTCCGACAGTACCGCAAGCTCCTAACACTGAGCTTCGATTGTTGCAAATAGCATGAATGCCTCGAGAGTACAACTCAAGATCAGTGTCGATAGGAATACCACTTCAGAAGAGCAAAAAAAAAAAAGGATGTCTACCTGAAAGCCATAAATAAGAGTCTATTTTAGTCGGTTTCTCTGCACGTCTCTGCACACTTGTACGAGCGTGCAGAGATGAAAAATTCGTGAACGCAGGTTGTCGCTGGAGCCGAAGCTTCGACAAGCGGACTTGTCTTCTTCAGGGCCGCAACCCTGAAGTAGCAGCCTTCCAGCTTCTGTCTTTCCCTGAACCTTTTTTGAATTTGCACAAGCATGGAGACCGTAGTCTTGGTCGGTAACATCATTTTTCTGCTATTTCTTTATTTATTTGATTGTACAAGTATAGTTCTCAGTGACTAAATGTTACGATTTAGTAACAACGAAATATTGCAGTATACATATTGCACAGCAATACACGCGTGGTAGTTTTCTTTTAAAGACGATGGTCTTTCTTGGGGAACTTAAACGCAGAAATTTTGGTCTGTCTTTCTGTCTTTCTGTTTGTCGGCACGTCACCCGATTCAGCCAACCGGCCAAAGTTGAACCACTTGCTTACCGCCCACCCATCTTGAACTGGTACGGCTGTTCATACTTGTGAACGTTGTCGATCAAAAAGTAAATATTACGCATATCTGAGGCGTAACATCATTAGGTAAGTATTAGGTGGTGTGTTCCTTTAATAGAAAATACATAGATACGCAATTTTAAAGACCTTGATGGTATGCGTTTAACGTAGAGACAGTAACGCGTTTATTAAAAGATTGCCACAGCTGAAGCGATCAGCGGTCCAAGCCCAGCAAGCGCGAGCGCCAACAACAACCGTCTTCGTCTTCTTCTTTCGCAGGCGTTCTTGTCTGCGCCCTACCATGTTACAAATCACTCCCCCGCGGAAAAGGAGCCATCCTGGCGACCTAAGGAACAGGTACAACTGATGGGTCATAATGCGGCTTCAGTCGATCGACGTGAACAGTCTCGCGGCCGCGACGACGGCGGTCCGTAGATGATTGAACAGGCTCAATCATATAGTTAACTGGGGATGCTTGACGTAGGACGCGGTAGGGGCCTTCGTACTTAGGCAGTAGCTTTGTGGAAAGGCCAGGAGCGGAGGACGGAACGTGAAGCCACACCAACGTTCCAGGCGAATACGACTGAGGAGGCAGGTTTTCGTCGTGGCGGTCCTTCTGGCCCTACTCGCCCTACCATGTTACAACCCTAGTTTCTTAAGGTGTGCTGAAAATGCGACTGCGCTGAAACTTGTCTTCCAACGTGCCCCCTGCACAAGCTCATGTTGTGTTTCGGTTTCGGTTCAATATTGCATTGTACGAATGACAGGGGGCGCCGCTCTGGCATTCCTGGTTTACCCAGGCGACGTGTAAATAAGAGAGTTTGTGGAGAGTACTCGTTGAGTGCGGACGTTTCTTCTCCTTCGGCGCATCGCGCCAAACAGCGTGTTCGGGCTGGCCGGCGTCCCCACCGGTCGCGTTGGTCACCGCCGGTCTTCGCCTGCCGCTGCGCCGGGACTACCAGCCCGCAACACAGCACTCATGTTTCCCGACGTATTGCCAGATGGCGTCCATATCTCACGCAGCGACTCTTCTATCGTCTTTAGACGACATTTGCAGCGAAGCACGCAGATACGCGGCCAATTTTTCCTCAGCATTGTTAATCAACACAAGAAGCTCCACGTACTGAGAAACGAGAACTGCGGCACAAAAGACTAAAAGAACTTGTAAGAAACGCGTTCAAGTGTTTCCACCGGTAACCTGGGGATTAAGTTTTTATTTAAAGTACGAAGCAAACGACGTTTTTGAGTGTATTGAGGTAGTGCTTCTCGACGGCATTCAACTATGAATTTCATTTTCTTACCAAACGCTGGGCTTACGCTCCCACACATTCTGCGCGCGTTTACGGATTGCCATATATTGGGTGCGAATGCAAGAGCCCCATTCAACGCGCGTGAGTGGAATCGGAACAGGTGAAAGTGTTTCATACTTCGCTGCGTATTCTTACCTGGGGCCAAGTTTTCTAAGCTCCGTATAAACTGTGAATCCTCTCTATATGCTAATCCCTGCTACTTCAAGCGTTGATGTGTGCACGCATCACAGGTATACGCCGATATGTTGACTAGAAGACCACGGATATTTTTGCTGTCATTTCGAAAAAGTCGATCTGAACTTTTCTCTGGCGAATTTTTTTTTTGTCTAAAGTCTAATATGATGTTTTTTAAGGTATAAATTGCTTAAAACATTCGTTCAGAGCTCAACGGAGCAGCTCTCGCAGGTTTTGCGCTTTATCGCGAGTATCGCGTCGCCGATTTTGCAATGTCTCAAAAATGCTAGAAGGCTGAGAGCGGATGGCTTTATTATGCAGGACTTCTTGAGCACGTCTGCTTCAATTGGGGTGTTAACAACAGCTCTATTTTATAGGCTTCTTGAGAAAAAGATGTGCTTGTATGCGTCTTAGACGGTCATACTGAGCATCACCTTAAACTGTCCTCTTAGACAAGAGAAAACGATCATGACTCAAGGCAATGCAGGTCTCATATAATTTTTTTTTGGACTGACAACTGACATGGACTCGCATGGTAGTGGTATTGATTCTTCAACTGTTTTTTTTTCTTGCTTTTGTAAAATTGTGCGAGGCAGCAAGTGTTCTTTTATTGTGTTGTACTTGTCCTTTTATTCGTGTGCTTTCGTAAAAATGACGCTGTGTGGTGTGTGGAGGAGACTTTATTGGCTTTGATGCGGCATTCAAAGCGACGGTCAATTTTGGCAGGCGCAACAATAATACAGAATGCATTGCGGACGGAGAACGCGACAAATCTATAAATCATCGTTTAATCGAAAGCAGGAAGAAAGCCCTCGCATAAACGAAGGAAAAACTCCGGTCATTTCCGTCAGCGAAAGCCTGCTCGATTCATCGCGTTAGAAAGGAGATAGAAAGCGAAAGCATGTACATCAATAACAAAAATAAGTGAAATGTGATCTAAGTAAATCACGATGAAGCACCCTGTTCACGCCACAGAATGACCGCTTCGTCCATAAAAAGGATTGAAATTTATGTGGCGTGACAGCGTGAATGGTTGATCGTGGTATCGACTGCGTGCTATTGTTGAGAAGCGTTCGCCTGCAGAAGCGATTTTTTATTGCAAATTCTATCAAGCATCACCGCCCTGCCAGACGAAATTGTTTCCAAAATTAAAGCTAGCACAAGCTAACTGACAATAGTAAATACTGATGAATCGTCGCATGGTTCCTTATGCATTCGTCTAAGACGACGCGAAAGCGAAATCTATCTTTTCATTCTCATTCGACTGTAAAGATACTCGCCGGAACAAAATCTCAACATTTCTCATTCAGTAACACTAAATCGTTTTGAAGTATCAGGTCTATGAAAAGCCAAAAACGAGAAAAAACCTGACAAGTAATTATCATGATTGAACAGAAAAGCTTAGGAAAACTACATAGTTTTAATTTCAACCTAATATCTGCATCACTAAGCTATTAGAAAACTTCTCGGAGTAGTGACAGCTCTAATAATCGGTGAACGTGATGCATGATATGCGTGAGAAAACAGATATGAACGCATAACGCAAACGTAACGCAAAATTCTACGCGTAACATGAAGAGATAGGAGCATCGCAAAATGGATGAGCGGACAAACATGGGTAGCCAATACAGCATTTTACATTAAGAAAAACACATACGTCGGCGTCACGCAATGCGTAGAACAAATAACCGATCGGCACTTAGAGCGACTGAATTGATGCCAAGTCATGAGAAACGCATTCAAGGGCTTCTGACGATAAAGGTTGGCGATAATGGCTGAAGATAATGACGAATGGATTACGGAAAGCTTCTTTGACGACTAACCGATGTTCATTTCGCAAAGCCGCCCACTCAACTACCGTGTTCTTTATTTATTCAACGATGTTTGAAGATAGTGGTCATGCGAGATCATCTGCGGCAGAAGAGTGTGGAACACGTAAAAAGCAATATGAGGAAAAGAATACAAAATAAATGGCGCGAAACTCGACAAGTAAAGCGCAAGGGAGCCTATGATGCGAGCATAAGGCGATTTCGGGTGTAATGTGATCTAAGCGTGCCGTGCAGTACGTGTGTCGGCGGCTTTCCACTCAGTATTGTTTCTTAAGTGTGACCTTTCCAGACGCATGACATAACGAGAAACGTTGTTGCTTCCGCTTTCGTGACTGAACCGACGTACATAGATGTGTCAGCTGCTATTCGTTGAGCTTGCATTCCTTCCTGAAATGACCTTGAAGTAAGGGCTGGAAAAGGTTGGAAGAATTATAGTGACATATATATATTGGATGACAATTACTCCAATTACTTTGACAAAGTCTGGTCCAGCAGACGAATAGTTAGTGAAAATATACAGTGCCGAACCAACGAAAGTCGTAGTTTCTTCCTTCATTCCTGATTCTATCGGGGCCTTCTTTTCCCAATACTATATATATATATATATATATATATATATATATATATTTTTTTTTTATTTATTTATTTATATCTGTGTGTGTGTGTGTGTGTGTGTGTGTGTGTGTGTGTGTGTGTGTACCTTGCAGTCTGGCATTATCATCCAATTCGCTCGGTGTTACAGTCTATCGAAGTTCAAAGGTTGTCTTGCGCTGACGTACTTTTTAAACTAATTTACAACATATCGTTCAGCTTCGTCAGGTTCCCAATCGCAGTCGGCCCTTGTGAACGAAAAGCTTTGCGAATTGGACCTCACAGTTCTAGCCTATATAATGAAGCCGACACTACAACAACAAGAACAATAACGATGGCAAACAATATCGACCACAACAATGACCACGACCACAATAAGCACCGCCGCCACTCTTCAAGTCGCAATTGCATGGTTGTAGGTAATAGCATGGTAAGAATAAAAAAAAATCCGCTGCAGGTAATAGCATGGTAAGAAAAAAAAAATCCGCTGCAGACATGCTTAATGCTTAAAACATGTCCAGCCTTTTTTAGGGGATGACGTCCCGATCTTAAATCATATGTTTCAAGTACGAATTGAGGCTGTCAGCACGGTCATCTTCGTTTTGAGTTAAAATATCCTGTCGTTACTGGCTGCCTTTTTATCTTTGTATCTCGTCACTTTACTTCACTTTATTTCTGCTGACTCGCACGCCGAACGTTGAAATTATGTTTTCCGATCAATATGTGTCTCCGACACATATGCGCATTATGCCTGCATTAATATTTTTATTTCTGTCGGGATCAAACAAGAAAATCTTTTTCTTTCTTTCTTTCTTTCTTTCTTTCTTTCTTTCTTTCTTTCTTTCTTTCTTTCTTTCTTTCTTTCTTTCTTTCTTTCTTTCTTTCTTTCTTTCTTTCTTTCTTTCTTTCTTTGCCCGTTCTACTTCTTGTGGATATTGGAATGTAAGACGGCTATGATTAACCAGTCTAAGGTTTACACGTTAAAAGCATAGTTGAAATTTTCACACGTGAATGGACTCTTATACAGGCCATAAGTATGCCTTTTTTTTTCAAAACTCTCACGATGGCAAAATGACCTATAACTTTATCGGAAGAAACGGTAATGAGAAGGACGGTACAATTAAAAGGTGAGGCGTTTCGCGCTTCCGTCTTTTTTATTCGATCCAAGGAATATTAACATTTCGCACGGGTATAAAATCAAAATTGACTGCTTCATCTTCCGCATGCCGCAGCAGCTACAGTGTGGAACAAAATAGAGGCGCTGTAGTATGCCTTTATTAAGAGTGCACGTCTTTACTTTTTCGAAGCAAGTAAAATTAATATGGCGAATTCTTCGTCGTCCATCAACATCGTCCACTAATATGGACCCGGGTACTTTTGAAGAATAATGATCTTCGCATCTGCTAAAACTTCATAGAGTATTACGGAAGGAGAACAAAGGTACGCAAGGTATTTTAGAAGTACCCTCTCTGGGACCTGAAAGTAAGCATAAGCCAATCTGTTACCTTGTCAAATTCAACGAATTGAGCTAAATGTCGCAGATATGAAATTTTATTATGAATGTCGCTCTAAAGCAAATGTCGCTACCCTTTTAGGTGCTCGTGTTCCCAATTTACGCATTTTTGCTGGCCTCATCACCAGTAGACTGATCGAAGCTGACGATACGGATCGGAGGAAAGGTACCTTCAATTAGCTACTCATTAAAGTCACCACTCGCTTACAGCGAAAGTGTCAATTGCTCTTCCTCGCCATGGTCACATGCTGTGCATTGCATCAGAGGTGAATAAATAAAAATTTAACCCGAAAATCAGAAGGTAATTCTTAAATGTCGCACGAAAGCAATGTGCATAAATTTTCCCACCTTTACAGGATGCTACTATATCAATATACATATAGAGTGTACGGCGCAATTCACAATATTCACCAATTGATGATGAGTAGAGTTTACTTGCGCACACGCCATGTATGGCCTAAGGGCGCCAAATAATGATGACGGTCTTGCCATGTCTTATAGAAAATGAAAGACTGCGAAGCTTAAGTTGAATACTGCCTAACCACATAACCGGTTGCTATGCCAACAGGAGCAGCGCAACCAGCTGAAGGTTGTGCACAGCGCTAGCCGTAAATAAGGCTATATACCCTGTAGAAAATTATAAATAAACGCAGCCAGCCAGAAAAGGCAAAGAAGAAGAAGAAGTGAGAACACGTTCTATCATGGCGACACGATGGCTCCTGGCTCAGTTTTTCTGTACCCGCTAATATCGTAGCGTCTACATTTTGATGCCGAAAACCCACGTGCGGACGCGCCTTCCTTCTACGCACGGCGACCAGGAATCTACTCTCGCTTCGCGTCGCGGGCGGTGAGGAATCGACGGATTGTGAATACGAAGATCGGCGTTGGTACAACGACTTCGGCCAGCAGCATTGTTCGC
The DNA here is from genome assembly GCF_013339695.2 of Rhipicephalus sanguineus. Taxonomy (NCBI): domain Eukaryota; kingdom Metazoa; phylum Arthropoda; class Arachnida; order Ixodida; family Ixodidae; genus Rhipicephalus; species Rhipicephalus sanguineus. Next base: position 47,261,834 of record NC_051180.1, on the reverse strand, counting down.
CCAATGGATCGACTAAAAGGCAAGCGATCTGCACGACGCGCGCAGAACACGAAGATAATTCAAGAAGCGTGACTCTTGCTTGAGTCCGCTGACGTCGAAATCGCGAAACTCTCAGCTGTAAAGGAACGACTCGCGGCTAGCAACGAAGAGCTCTTTCAGATCGACGAGCTATATGAGCAGTATATTCCGACAGAAAATATCGAAGAGGAATATACAGCTATAGCTGAATACCAGGATGAAGCCACTGGCATCCTTGCTGAGCTTCAATGCCGCATATCCCAAATGGAGAGAGATCGGAACGGCCATGCTCAAGCTCCCAGTGGTGAAAGCACAGAAGAACCGGCTTTCAGAAATGAGGCTCCCGCAAGATTCATGGCGCCCCGGTTACCTCAGCTGCATATCCCGACGTTCAGAGGTGACATCACACAGTGGACAGGCTTTTGGGAGCAATTCGAAGATGTTATTCATCTCAACAACGACCTGACGCCTTCCACTAAATTCTATTACCTGAAGAGTTTCCTAGCCGGTGACGCAGCAGCAGCGATCGCGGGTTTGCCCACGACCGAATCATGTTACGCCGACGCTGTGGCTACGTTGAAGGAACGATTCGGCGCCAAAACAACGATTATTCAGCACCATCTGACAGCATTGAGGAATCTTCCGAATGTGACATCAACCAACGACATCCGCGGTTTTCGAAGATTGTATGATGCCACGCAACTGAATATTCGCTGCCTTGGAGCCCTGAACGTGCCTACTCTGACATATTCAGCTATGCTTATCAACATCTTGCAGCAGGTTCTACCGCGCGACATCAGTATCTCTTTCACTCGAGCAAAACGACAACGCGCCTTGACACGGCCCTCTGATGTACGTGCTGCTCAAGTCTCCTCTTCGGGTGCACCAGCAGATGCGTCAGCTGCGTCGGACGCCGAGCTGAATGATCTTTTGCTGTTCATGCGGGTGGAGCTAGAAAGCAGAGAGCAGCACGCGTTCCCACATCCAAGGCCTTCCATTGAAGATCGCACGGACAGCACACACAGTGGCATCCCAACGCGTCAGTTTTGCACACCTCGTCTGTCGCAAGGTGGGAATGTTTCTTCTGCCGCACTCATCAACATGGGACGCGAAGCTGCAGCGCCGATATCCCTCTTGCTGTTAAGAAAGAGCAGCTGAAAAAGGACAACCTGTGCTTCCGCTGCACGTCAAGAGGACATCGAGCGAAGGATTGCCGAGTCAAGCTCACCTGCAGTTCTTGCCGCGGAAGACACGCTTCAAGTATGTGCGACCCGACTTACAAGGCTACCACGACGACAACAGGAAAATCAAGAAGCACCACAGTGTGCGTTTCTTCTAACGGGATTGATTCCTGCGATGAAACACCATCCAGCAAGCAACCAATCAAGGACAACGCGGTCTACCTTCAGACATTTTGCACCGACATAGTCAACAACGACAAGAGCAAATGCATTCGCGGTATTCTGGATGGAGGTAGCCAGAGGACCTTTATTCAGCAAGATATAGCTCGTATGCTTAGCCTGAAGGTGGTCAGACAGACACGGTTGGCACTGAATACCTTCGGAAGCACTTGCTCTTCAGCACCACAAAAGCGGAATGTGGTGGAAATACAGCTTCGAAACAGATACAAGGCTGTCATTCGCATAGAAGCTGTAGTCATCCCTACCATTTGCCACGAGTTGACTGTGTCGTCAGCCAACAACACATTCATTCAAGAATTAAGAGGAAAAGGAAAGTTGCTCGCGAACGACTACTGGCCTAAAGACGCAACAGACACCGGAATCGGTTTGCTAATAGGATCTGATTATCTCTGGCAAGTAATCACCGGCGAAGTCATCCGATGCCCAGACGTTCCAGGACTTGTGGCGATCGATACTATTTTCGGTTGGACAATACAAGGACTAGTCTCACAAAAGACCTCCTTGGACTGCGGTACTCATCTGGTCAGCGTCTTGCGAGTGGATGCAGTGGAAGAATCTGCAGTGGAGATCTCATGGTCTTTCCCGAAGATAGAGTCTATGAGCATCACTTACTATAAGGAATGTCCTTCTTATAAACATCTGCACTTTAAGCAGACAATCAAGCAGTCTGGCGGCCGAGACTCTCTAGTACTACACCACGACTTAAACAACGTAAGCGGGGAAGACGAAACACTTGCCCGGACTTCGAAGCAGAGTTTCTCTGTCGATGACTCGCGGCCAGGAGACGACAGTTTTGACCAAGCCTTAGATGAGGGCAACAAGGCAAAGTCAATTTTGGGCAACGCCGTAATCAACCTTCGGAAATGTGAAACAAAGGACAGCCAACTCCTGCAAGATTCTGAGAACAAAGTGTGTATGCAAGAATGTGACAGCAGTTCCGCAGCAGTTCTAGGTATGCGCTGGAACACCAACGAAGATTACTTGCAATGTTCTTCAAATGCAGTAACGAAGTTGCTAGTTTCGGTCAAGGTGAACACGAAGCGGACTACATTACGAACAACTTGCAGAATATTCAGTCCCTATCTGGCATGCTGCGCACGCTTACTCGTCGGGAATTCAATCATCGCTCATCCGGATCCCCACTCCTGTGACACATCAGGTTGTCATCGGACTACCATGAAAGATGTGATCAGGAAGTACCGTGAGGACCCTCATCGTTGGGAAAGATGGAAAACGGAGTATCTCCTGAGATTAAGACCTCCGTATGGATGCCCTCCAAGATTCAAACGGTGTAATGTTAGACGGTGTCGAATTACTTCAAGACGAGAGGAAGAATCTGTGTTTTTGGCTTCTAGGTCGACTATTGGAAGTATAAGCTCGTCGTCATGGACTGGTGCGGGCTTACACCATCAAGACGCACGACGGAAAAGTGTTTAAAAGACCTCTCAAGCTCTGCATCCCCTAGAAATGCCAATTACTTCTGCGGCGGGGCAGGATGTAGAAAATGATAAATAAACGCAGCCAGCCAGAAAAGGCAAAGAAGAAGAAGTAAGAACACGTTCTATCATGGCGACACGATGGCTCCTGGCCCAGTTTTTCTGTACCCGCTAATATCGTAGCGTCTACATATCCTTTGTCCTCTCAACTTGGCTATGCAAGCATTTTCAGTCTATAATAGAAGAACTTATGAATTTTTGTGCAACGTTTTTGTCGCGTGCAGACGCTGGAACTACTCCTGCATTTAGGACTCTATAGTGACAAGCACCTCGCCTGCTTATTTGTGACGACTTCATCTATCATCCTGCCTATTGTCATGAATGCTGGTAATGGCTCTTGGTAATACCCTTGTCGTCATTAAATTAAATCTAGCGCGTCTTTTTTCACTGATCCACAGTGTTCCTGGGTACAAGTTCAGTTAACCCAATGCCTCACCATCAGCCAATTGTAGAGAAGCTCATGCCTGTGTTATATGAAGCATTTCCATATTATCGGCCATGCGTAATCTGGATCCGTATTCACGAGGCGTTGTTACCTCATAATCCTTCGCATAAAAAAATATGTCAAACAATCAGCACAGAGTATATTACATTAGAGAAATAGTTAAATCTGTCGGCGAATGAGAAAGATCTGTTAGAAGCAAAAAGCTCCAGGGTTCGGCTCCATATCTTTAGGGTCGCTTCTACGCTCTTTGTATCCCGAGTGCAGGACATTGCTTCTTTTTCTGAATGGTGGTAGCCTTTCAGTAATTGCAGCACGTTCCGCACACAATAGAGAGCACTGCTTTAAAGACCGCACACTGCCTCTTTAGTAGCAATTTCATGAATCAGCATTAACCGTTAGTGTGATTAACCCTTCTTTTTTTTTTTTGGAGGCACCTCGTGTTTACATGAGGGACAAATTTCGTTTGATTGAATTAAAGACTGCAGGATGCAAAGCGCTCGTTGCTAGACTTCCCGAAAGGCACTGCAAGGCTTCCCGAAAGAAAACACGCACTACAATGGGTTTAGCTACTCGATCATTTTTAGTTTTGTACACTATTTTCTCTGTGTTGCAAGTCGCTTTACTGGCGTCGACAACACGCTCAGTATACGTCAGTACAGCCACGCATCGAGTGTTTATTCGCTGAAGTTCGTAGTGACTAAGCAAACCAATGACATCAAATCACAGAGCAAAAGTTTTTCACTCAGGCATAGAAACAAGCAGTCTGCTACCACAAGCTTCATGGCGTAAGCTTTACACGAAAGAACCAAAGAAAGCACAGGATAAAATATTAGCGCTAGAAAGCGCAGAGCCAGAATCCTAAAGCTAGTTTAATTAGACGAAGGAGGCGCGTTTTCCCAAGAACTTAAGGTGCCATGGTGCAAGCAGAAGTTAAGGAGTGCAGAATTCTTGACTACTTGGTTCTTTGCTACAAATGACGTGAACACTGCAAATAATAACAATTGTTGGGGTTTTACGTCCTAAAACCACGATATGGTTTTGAGGGACGTTGTAGTGGAAGTTTCGACCATCCGGAAGTTTCGACCATCTGATGTTCTTTAGCACTGGAAAGGCGGGACGTGAAGGACAACAGGACACTCGTCGTCTCTCACACCCCGCCTCTCCAGCGTTGTGACATAAATTATAGATAATAGTGATGATAAAAGGACCGCCGCTCGCCAATTAAAGAGAGAAACTTAGGAATTGTACGAGATGGCCTTAAGCTGACAGCAGCGCGCAAAAAGCACCTCCCCCCCCCCCCCCCCCCTCGGTTGGGGACCCCTCACTGCACTTCCGCGCGACGGACACGGCCGACCTTTACAAAAATGTACTAAGACAGTCTATAGACTGTCTAACAATGAGTTTATACAGTCTATAGACTGTCTAAATCCATTTTTGTATGGGCCGGAGCGTTTCATCTCTGCTGGAGCCGCGATGTGCGGCACGGCTCGGGACGCGACTCTGGAGCCAATAAACACTTTCTACTACTACTCGCACATACAACACACGATGCGCGGGGCGATGCTATTGTTTTGTATTTGATACAGAACTCACGCCGACAGCAAACACGCTCCTGGATGTCCGGATCATTCCTATCGCAATAAAAAGCGCCACTAGAAGGTTATACAAAGGGCGACACTCCCATTCTGTACTGCTGCATTCCTCATAAAACCAGCACTGCGACACGCGGCAGCAGTTGCTCTAGGTGCTGCATCGCACGAACATGTAGCTCCCGCGTAAACTTAAAACATCGTTCGAAGAGATGAAGCGCGAGCCCTTTCTGCGAATTCACTTTCAGTGCTGCATAGTTACTATAATAGCCTTTCATTAGGTGAACGTAGCCACAAATTTCGATGGCTGTATATAAGCTATTAGTATTTCATTAGGTGAACGTAGCCATAATTTTCGATGGCTATATGTAAGCTGTTGAAGTTGTTCCATACGCTTCTCTGTTTTTCAGTAATATCGCCTGGGACACGTCACTGTTCAAAGAACAAATTCAATGTGCAGACATTTCGCCATTTTTTTCTGTTCACGACTAATCAGAGAACTGCGAGCATTTAAAGCTAATCTTGACCTAATCTACGCAGGGTTATGCGTCTACCACACTTTGATAGCCTTTACCATCATGCTTGCCAACACACTCAGTTCTTTCTAGTTCTCATGATATATCGCACCGCATTGATCACCATCACAATGTTGGGACGCATCTAACACAAATCAATTTTAGAGCCGTTTTTTTACACTCGCAGATCTGTACATTAGAACCACCTTCCCGCTGATATTGTATGCATTACTGATAAGCACCTTTCTCGCGAAACCTTAGCTCACATTGTATAACTAGGATTTTCTGCGACCGGCTACTAACATAGTATACAAAGAAACGTGTATTTCTATTCATGTATTCCCATTCATGTCATGCAGTGTATTTTTTCGATGTAACGCTCTTTATATGTACCATTTCTCTCTGTAATGTCTCTGGCCCTGAGAGCCTGATAAATGAAAAATATGAAAAGCTCAAAACTGCATAAGCTAAAAGAAATTACCATCAACTTGTACCATGGGCCTTGCCAGGCCCTCATTTGTATTCAGGCACAGGAAAGAGATGATTACCGCATCAGGCGCCATCTTTCAGACAAGTCGTCAAGTCTCTTGATTTATGCTCTGCTAATGTCTCTTCCGCTGTAGCGCAATTTGTCGCGGGGAAGAAAGGTGAAAAGCCGTTGGGGCGCTATTATGCTAGAGTCAAAATCACGCCGGCAGTGACACAGCAGAAAAAGAATGTATCATGAGGGCACATGAAATACGCAATACTTGGCTTCAACAGTCTATCTGTGGCATGTAAAAAATACTGAAAATGCATGAATGCTATTCAAATGTAAAATAAAGGACGGCCGCACTGGAGGCAATCATCATTCTGCATAAGACATTCTTTCATGGTTCCGAGCTCCCTCATCGTCATCTTCCCTTTAGCAACCCTGGCTCACCCTGACATTTTACAAATGAAAGCTGCTACATTGGAAACAAAAAATTAGAAAAGTGAAAAAAAAAGTGGATTCCAAAGAAAACAGGAAGTATGAAACGCAGTGGTTTAAAGCAGCAATATAATCAAGGCAAAATAGCGCGCCAAGCCAGACAAGCTACATGCATGGCAACCTCGCCACGATAGAAAAGTCATTTCATTTCTTAGAAATTATTGGAGATTTCCGTGGATATAACGTGTGCAGAAATGATGAGTGCGAACATTAATATTGAAATGATGGCCATCATACTAAAGTAAGACGGGCACCTGTCTTTATTGATATTTCGCGTTCCAACTATGCTCGACATATTCATAATCACTGTAAGCTCGCATCAAAAACACAAAACAGGGACATGATTTCACAAACAATAAATTTATTTTTTTTATTTATTTGAACATACTGCCGATGCCAAGACGAAATTATTGAAGGGAACGCAAGAATATACAATACAGAAGTGCTAATGGGAGACAGAAATTATACAGGTAAACTAATTTTTGTGAAATAATGGGAAAGTAATACAACGTAGTTGTTCATGAAAGACATGCAACACCGGGCAGTCAAGGATACGCCATTGGAAACGAAAGTGCCCAAAACGCAAGGGGTGCCATAATGTGGAATAGGTTACACAGTTTTTTCGATAAATACACAGTTCTTACAAAAGAAGAAAATGACGTAATGAAACCAAATGCATTAAATAACAAGGATTAGTGATATTTGTAACACAGTGACATAAGGCCAGTAAGTCATATTTGCGAGTCGAGTAAGGGAAACATATTATTATTAAGTTTCTAATCTTGGACTAAGGATAATATGAGAGGGTAAGTAGCTCCAATCTCTAGTTATAAGTGGAAAGAATTAAAATCCAAAAAGAAACTGTCCTAAAACGGTAGTTTTGCAGTTTTGGAGGATGTTTATGACTGGTCTGTCTTATTCCAGATTCAGACAGGTAGCTATTCTAGCAGCTCTTTTATATGTATATAGGCAGCTATAGGTAGCTATTCTATATGTGAGAAATACTTCCGTTATTTCGTGCACATATAGAAAACGCGGTAAGTGGACGCAGAAGACAAAATGAATCGTTGCTTGTTTTCACATACGAAAGTTTCCTGGTGTATCTTTTAAGATGTGCAGAGGCTGGAAGGCACAGCTGGAATAGACCACTTAAGATATGCTGAACAGGGGCGAGTATATGTGTTCTGAATGCAGATACGGTTCTTTAAGATTGATTCTGTGGACCTCAGCGGGCTGTAAGTGGTCTGACAACCTTTACTGTGCCTTATGCGCTTTATCAATCCAACCGGCTATCAAACATGTTAGATTACAATCAGGGGCACATAAAAGCTGATTTTAACGAAGCTGTTTACCAAACTGTTCCTTGTGAGTCGACCCCGAAAACTATCATCATCATAAACGGGTATATGCCACAGAAATTGGGTGTCTCACTGCTCACTACTGGTCCACTAAAATTGAAACAGGCTACAGTTAGCCCAACAAATGACTGCGAAGCGACAGCGGTGAGCCGAAGACCCCGACTACGTACAACGAGAGAATACTAGGGAACAGGAAAAGCAACGGCTACATGAAGACACCGAAAGGATGGAAGGCCTACGCCAATGACGACGTGCCCGTAGGTCTACGAGAGGTGCGAACGCTTCGCTTCAGCGCGAGTTTCTGTCCCCCGACTTTGGACAACCGTGTCGTGTCTGTGACTATCTGTGGTCTAAGTAGAACCTCTCTGCGCTGAGAATCAACGTGGCAACAAGCTGGCATCACCTAGCTAAAGCCTAGCAACAATCTAGAAGCAACCTAGAACTTGCATCATTTAGCTAAAGCCTAAGAACGTCCTAGAAGCAACCATATTTGTCTTCAGAATCGTCCCGTTTTGCTGTTTCAAGCCTTGCTCGTCTTAGTGCAAGCTTCGCCAATGTTTTTTTTTTTCCTTCAACTGTATGACGGCGACAGGGGTTTCCAATAGATCGTAACAAAACTCTAGATGTCGTCAATAAAACTGTTAATAAAGATGAAATTGGGAGGGGCACAGAAAGTTATCCACGAGACGTTGATCGATCGCACGAAAAAATTGCTTAAGCGACATGCTAGACGCAGGACCAGCAAAGGCGATAGGTCACGTAGTCAGCGTGCCTCGAACTGTTTACTGCACTGTAAAGAGCAATACTATGCAAGACTACAGAGTTGTACACCTACTATCAATACGCCTGTTTCTTTCTGTTATGTCATATAGTGAGTATGTGCATCGCAACGAAACAAGGACAAAGACGTGTACCAACTAGCCCACCAGTGGATTCTTCTAGAACATCTTTCTGTTCTCCGTCACAAGTTTTATCGATGAGGTTACGCTAACAATGACAGAGTGTTCAGTTTTAAACTCTTACGGCATAAAAGTGCAAAACTTATAATTATATTAATAATTGTTGGGGTTTAACGACCCAAAACCCCGATATGGTTATGGGGGATGCCGTAGTGGCATCCTCAATAAATTTTCGACCACCTGGGGTTCTTTACCGTGCACCTAAATCTAAGTACAAGGGCCTCAAGCATTTTCGCTTTCATCTATAATGAGGCCGCCGCGGCCCGGATTCGATCCCGCGGCCTTTGGGTAAGCAGTCGAGCACCGTAACCACTAGACCACCGTGGAAGGTAAACGTATATTTGTAGGATTATGTAAAGATGACTTGCTGTGGAAGAAAGCAGCAGCACCTAAATACAGACGCGAGAGAAGACAACGAGACAACGCAAACACAAGGCGGTCTTACTCACGAAAGTTACATTTCGCAAAACTCGACCCTAGTTGCAATGTGCTGAGGTGACGATTTGAAACTTTTCGCCAGACTCGTGCAAAATCTTAAATATCTCTTCCAGCAAAAAAGTAGTTACGTGCGCTCAGAGGTACGTTTTCGGAACTGATGCGAAAACAAAAGATAGTTTAGAAACCTTACGTCAACAATTCCGCACGCAGTCAGAAGCCTTCATTTCTGCTAACAAAACTGTGACCACAGTCGAACGTAAAAGCTGTGAAGTCAAGGTGAAGAAAAAAACGAAGCGAGTCACCGGTCCCATTTCAATTTTTTTTCTGGTATTCTATAGGGAGATCGTTTTTCTCATCTGCATTGCACTCGTGAATTATTCATATCCCCAGAGAAAGTAGTGCGGCTGAGCTTTCATCCCACCTAAAAGCGTACAAATCACGAGTTCCACAACGTTTTGTTACAAAGGTTTGCTTCATAAGGCTGCATTCAAGGCATTGAAAGGGAATTTATAAGCGCATCGTTCATCAAAATTACACGTACGAAAAGGAATCGTGCGGTATTCCTTCAATTATCGCTGGAGTAAAATGTATCCTCTGCGTGCAGTGCTTACATAATTTCTGTTTCTGTTCTTTCTGTTACTTTTCCAGGAGCAAAAAACATGTAATACACTCACAAAAACAAGAAATACGGAGGTTATGACTTTTATATCTTGCGCTGCATCATATATATATATACACGGCTCTATGAAGCTAAAGTGGGAGCCTTCAGAAGCCTAGCCTTCACACTCTGCTGTGTGTATAATGCAAAAATGAAGTTCATAAACAACACCTTAACGCTATCCAGCACCGCGACTACGCCTACGTCAGTATAGTCTTCTTGGTTTTCTAATGACTTCATATTTGTGGCAACATAGATTCAAAACATGACAAATCACCTCTCTTCGGATTACAGATACTGAATAGCGCAACTTCAAAGCAAGACAAAGAATGAAAACTGAGACACAAGACAAGCGTGTGTCAGTGTTCCTTTTTTATCTTGTTTTAAGGTATAATATCCAGTATTCATCAGAAAAAACCAGCTAGCCCAGCAACAAATTTTGTTAAGCAACTTGGGTTTATATTCTTTCAAAGTCATAAAACAAGCAGGCAAGGTCATCGCAATTATTTTATGAATGTGAGTCAAACCTAATTGTTCCTAATGAGCATACCTGCCTGACTTGCTGAAACACAAACAAGACTCGCGCCATCAAGGAAGGTTTCAAGACAGAAGAGAAGAGGACTCGGCTTTCCTTTTCTGTTCTGCATGAATCCTTCCTTGGTGGTACGCGACCTTTTTTGTATTTCAATAAGCATCTACCAACTAGGCCAACAAGTTTGGCCCGCCTGAGTTTTGCGGTGCTAAAATATCGGTGTTCTTTAGCAGGTAACAATTTTTCCTCAATCATATCATTGAGACTTGTGATTGCAAAAAATGACCCTCTAGCTTTGCGAAGTATTCTCTAAAATATACTGCTGTAAGTTTGTCATCCATCGGTGCTGTACAAAACAAACAATACAAAATGCTGCTACAGATTTAGCGGAATATATCTACCTAAAAAGTGCAAAAACAAGAATGCACTGAGCGCATCTACAAAGCTGGATTAGAAGTTTAAACAAAGCAAAAAAAAAAAAAGCTCTACTCTGATTTCAGTACAGTGGATTCGTTCAAAGGTTTCGTGCACTTGCTCGCCATTTTTGCAGTTTAGAAAGATGGCTTGGATACATATTGATAACATTTTTTTTTCAAAATTAAATACGGTAAGACATCGCAGATAAGCGCAGTAAAATATTCCTCTCCTTTTCTTTCGTAAATATCGCTTACCAATATGATTAATGCTTTCTTGGGACCTTGCAGGCGCTTTTTATGGAAGCAGATGGCCTGATAAAAAAAATAATCTCTGGTGTTTTCCTTTTTCTCCTTCTCAGACTGGTGAAAGTAAAGAGAGTAAAATATACAGATTATAACATTGTTATTTCAGAACGCAACCTCAGAAGCAATACAAACTTGAGCCTCGAGTTGGTAACTTTTTCTTCTATGAAATGCTAATAGTGCTAAATCAGTTTTGCTAACTTTAAGTTGAACCTCACAAGGAAAGTTATATATAAAAAATATGTACACTTTTTCCTCTTTTTTTTGTGCATCATTGATTTCGGCCATTTAGTTTTCTCCAGACGCCCACAAAAACTAGCTTTTCATTCATCCTGTTGCTTTCGTTTTGCTCTGGCTTTTGCGCCGCTGATCATGCGATGCGCAAGGGCAGAAGACACGAAGCGCAGTCATGAGCTTTCAAAAGGGGGGCCTGAACAAAGTTTTCAAATTTACTTTTGTAAGAACAAAACATAGTAAGAGTAGCATTCGTGGGAAGCCACTTTTTACATTCACTCGGAGTTCACGCACAAGAAAAGAGTACCGAGATCAAATGCTCTACTATCTTTTAAATATTCCCGTGAAAACAAAAAGAAAAACAGACGAGAAAATGATTACTGAACGCTGACTCTTATGCTTCATCTGCATTGTTTCAATTTAAAAATAATGATAGAAGGACGCCTGTTTGTGCATTTCTTGTCGCATTTCTTTATAATTTGTTCAAGTGGGCCTTAAACTTTACTGCAGAAGAAAAGTGCACAAGCGTTTTCAATCAGGTGAGCAAGTTTACAAAAAAATTTGGCAGCTTCGCACTAGGGGCGCCAAGCCTGAAGGAAGTGCGGAGCTAGGAAGTCTTCTTTTTTTCCCCTTTGGTTTTCTCTTTCTTTTCTCCTCTTTCTTTTTCTCTTTTCAAGTTTTTCGTCGTTTTTTCTCTCTTTGTTTCTGTCTATTTCTATTTCTCTTTCTATTTTATTCCTTTCTTTATCTCTCTTTCTATTTCTCGCTTGCTTCCTCTTTTTTTCTATTTTTATACGTGGTTTTGCCTGCGTTACGCCAACCGATGACAGCATACGACAACCCGGGTCCCTAAAGTGTTCCACACTAAAAATAAAATTTTCACGCGAGCACAATTTTATTGACTCTGCGTAATGTCAATAAAACAATAGAATGTGTCTTTTCCTACCCGTTTCATATATTTACACGCAAGAATTAACCGATATTAGAAAGGCAAGAATGAGGGATAGCCGTAACGATTAATGGCAAGGATATGCATATTCGCTGATCTGGACTTAGAATAACTGAGCTATTTGGTAAATATTCGCTCTAAGAAGACAGAGTACGCAAACACGGAGACAAGAAAGGAGTCACGACACCACAACCAACGACTAACAACTGAAGAGACGCACAGCGGCGGAAAAGAAAGAAGGCACTAAAAGTTATCTGCGCATGCCCGTGCAAACGGCGAACCTATCAATACGGCAAGGGGGGGGGGGGGGGTCTACGTGAAAGATAACTGCTAAGGCATTTGATTTCATCTTTATGCAAGTTAATCGACGGTTGGCTCACGCCTGCGGTACCGCTGTTCTCGATAAGCCATGCCTCGATATATTTTCAATATCCATGGGAATGCGCAGATAAGTTTTCGTGCCTTCTTTCTTTTCTGTCGTTGTGCGTCTCTTCAGTTCTTAGTCGGCGTTTATGGTGTCTTGACTTCTTTTTCGTGTCCATGTTTACACGCCCTGTATTTGTAGAATGAACGCTTCTCTTGACGATGTCTTTTTTTCTCAGCAAGTGTGAAGGGCTGAGCCTGTGTTCTTTATTAAACAGTAAGAAAGATAGAGAAATGGCGAACACAGAACACACAAACATAGAGAGAGAGAGAAATGTTTTAATGAAAAGCTGGAGTTTTTTGCCTGGCTATTCGCCTGACATGCTACTCCAGGTGCTCCAGGGTGATGATTATGATATATACACTGATAACCACACATACATACATAGACTACACTGTTTACAAAGTTTCGGTCAGGCTTGTGGCCCGCAAGAAAGTCAGCAGCGCTTTCGTTGCGCGTAACGCACAGGTGCTGTTTTGCCATGGGCCCAGAATGTGCTGCAGTTCTAAGCACGAGTCCTGTTGAAGGTGCCAAGCCGCCTTCAGAGAAAGTCTTTCTGTTGCGTATCGCCTGCATTCGCAGAGAACGTGTTTTAGGTCTTCTAGGACGTTACATTGAACGCACAACGGTGAGTCCGACAGTTTGATTTTGTTCTTGAAGTAATGAGTGTAGGCGACGTTTAGTCTGATGCGGTGCAAGCATGTTTCCTCTTGTCTGTTGAGGTTCGCGGCATATCGAAGGCACACGATGGATCAATTTTGTAAAGAGGCCCATACTGGTGACTGGCATCTGTCCAGAAGAATCGCTGGAAGCGCCATGCATGTGCCGATGCAAGTGTCGCCGCGTCTTTTCTCGAGAAAGGTATTTCAACCATTTCTCTCGAGGCGTCATGTCCAGCTTTGGCAGCGTCATCAGCCGGGACGTTGCCTTGTATTCCGCAGTGGGCAGGTATCCACTGTAGAACAATGCGGTGATTCAATTCGCAGGCTTTATTGCATAGGCGTTTGATGTCCATTACGAGCTATTCCTGCGTGCTTGGGGACTTCAGAGACTGTAGCGCCGATCTTGAGTCGGTGAAGATGACCCAAGACTCGGCTGTCTGGTCTACGATGAAATTAAAAGCAGCCCGTAGTGCGGCCAGTTCGGTGGCTGTAGATGAAGCACGGTGACTGAGAGTGGCACAAATGGTGACATTGGCAGACGTAATCCATACCCCAATGGCAGATGACGTAGGCGTGACAGAGCCGTCAGTGTAAATATGACGGTGAGCCTTGTAGCTGTTTTCCATGTGCTGCAGAGTGAAATATGTTAGTGCTGGTCCGGGTGTGCGCCTCTTGTTACTGAACCCAGGCACGAAAGTGACTATTGACCACGAAGGAATTTTCCACGATGGCTCCGCAGGCATTGACGCGCTTTGATAATGCAGCGGGAGTAAGCTCCGTACCACAGGACCGCTGTCTGAAGCAAGCGGATGACCTGGCACTCTGGTGGCATAGCGCAAGTGGACACGAAGAAACTCCTGCTGTAGGAGCACTGGAGCTGATAGGCGTCTGCTTTCGGCAAGGGTTCCGATAGTTGATGTATTTTTTGGTAGGCCAAGGCACACCCTCAGGGCTTTTGCTTGAGCTCCAGTGAGTGCTTGTATGTTGGTTTGGGAAATTCCATGTAGCGCAGGAAGGCTGTATCGCAGAAGACCTTCGCAGAGAGCCGTGTACATTCGCAGCAGGGCGTTTACGGAGCAGCCCCCGGCGTTGCTTGATAACAAGCGGAAGATGCTCGCGTATGACCCAATTTTTACAGCGAAAGCTGTTATGAGATCATTTCTCCGGCCGTTTTTGGCGTCGTAGTTGTCCGCCGCCGCCGCCGCCGCCGGTGTCCGTAACCAGTATCGCTCGAAATAAGAAAAAAAAGCTAAATAAGAAAAAAATTCCAGGATGGAACGAGGTTCGAACCTGGGCCCTCTGTGTGGGAGCCCAGTATTCAACCTCTGAGCCATGCCGGTGCTTGAAACTGCTTTGCAAAAAGGTCCTATACAGGCTTCATGTCGGGAAGGAACCACATCAGCATATGTAATATAGCGTGGTTGAATAATTAAAATAAGCACAAAGCGTCGCACAACGCGAATTCTGTAACCAGGCGTCAAACAATTGCGAATTGCGCACCGAGTAGGTTGTTGAATGCTTCCAACCCATACAAAAGGGCTGTGCCATAATTCTTCATCGTCATCAGGCGCAGAATCAACAAAGTGCGCATAATCCCTTACATGCGTTTAGCAGGTACCAACGCTCTCTGTAGAATGACGAAAAATGGCACAGTGCCTGCTGCCCTACTTCTAAAAAATTACAATTATTTATAGCGTAGTGGGTTCCTCGCAAGTGCACTTGTATTGGTTGCCAAGGAAGCCCATAAGCGCATGATCCACTTCCTCGGGGTCTCAGTAAGATTACAATGATTTATAGCGTAGTGGGTTCCTCGCAAGTGCCCTTGTAGTGGTTGCCAAGGAAGCCCATAAGCGCATGATCCATTACCTCGGGGTCTCAATACAGTTCTTCGCCCCCCCCCCCCGTCTCTCTTCCACGTCAACGTATACAGCATGACGGGAGAGGGAAATAGCGACCGGGCGTCACCCAATGCAAATTACATAACTGGTGGGCCGTTTAAAGATTCCAACCCATTACAAAGGGCTGAGCCATAATTCTTCATCGTCATCAGTCGTCACGTCAACAAAGTGCACATAATGCCTTACAGACGTGTAGCTGGTGCCTCGCTTCTCCATAGAATGACGAATAATGGCTTAGTGGGTGCTTCCCAACTTCACAAAAATTTTGATTTGTGGCGTAGTGGGTACCTTTTCTAGTGTACTTGTATTGTAGCCCCAAGAGAGCTTAACGGGCTCTAGAAACGCCGCTCTTCCAGCTTTCGCTGTGACTGTGCTGCGGTTTCAGCGCAGGCCTGGCGTTTTTTTCCTTTAATACTCGAACGTGGGGCGTCCACGTCATTAGCCTGTCGATTGTCACTCCCAGAAACTTATGACTTGGCACATATCGAATGGGAGAATCTGCTACCTCTAACATATAGCGCGAGACATCACGCCTTGTAAAAGCAACAGCGGCACATTTTTCTGGTGACATCGTTAGACCTCGTGCGAGTAAGAATTTCTGCTATTTGAGATAGGCTAGGTGGTTTAAGAGTATAAAGCTCTTCTACTTTTATGTTTGTATTACTCGAAGTAATTGTTCGCGCCACCGCCTTCTGACACTACGTACGACACCAGTGCATCTGTATGGGACAAGTTTGTAGTTTGCCCTTTAACATCGATTGTGCTGTCCTTTCTTCTTCACTTTCGTCCATGTTAGAAACGTAGCGCAAGGCACTGTGAATTGCAGCCTACACGCAGATTCTATCGTTTTGCTTTCAGTACTGCTTAGAAGTAAACAAAGTCCCTTTATGTTAGGATTAAAAACGACTTAGATGCAGGTATTTAAAAATGGCCTTCGGAATTGCACATTCACATATGCCACAGAATGCAAGTGTATATCAGGCAGCAGTGACATACGTTACCGAGTATTGCAAATTATAGACCAATGATATATTATTTGCAAGGAGATTAGTTCTCGTCTAAAGCAGAAGGCGAGTAATACTGAACTCAACATCACCTGACCTAGAGTTAGAGCTCTACGAATTTGCCCAACGTAGAGCGGAGGTTAGATTCGCGTGTATAGCTGAAAGTTGAAGGAGGAACTAGGACAAACAAAATGTAATGGGTTTCACGTCCTATTTGGTTCTTGCCGATACTTCTTTTTGTCCCATTTTCTTTCTAAACCATTCTTCTATTCAGGCACCGTTCGAAAAATGCTTTTGGCGAAGAGCCGCGTGCAAACACGCCATCGCGTGACAAGAGAAACAGCGACTGCCTATTTGGTGGTGCACGCACTTACAAACGAAAAAGTCAGTATTCTGACGACAAACGCAGGTTCTGCTGGGATTCAAGGCGCCAGGGGGAGGGGGGGGTGTGTGTGGAATCGTCATAAAGCAGCATTAAAGGAATAAGAAAATAAGCAAACTCAAACGTAATTCGAGGAAGCGAAGTTGAAGACGCACAAATGGGATCTAAGCTAAAGCTACTGAACAAGTAGCTGCACGAGAAATGCGGCCTCTTCGCGCAGTGACATTTTCCCCGTTTTCCCTTCCGTGCAGCGTTGCAGGCAAAGTGCGTTTACAGTGCACTGCAGCAGCGCTTTTGGCTTGGCTCCCTGAGGCCCCAAGTATTTATCACCGTAACAGCCAGCGTCGCGCAATCACACTTCAGAACTTCAACGCCGTACCAAAGCACGGCATTCTCAAGCTATCTTCAGGTACTCTGAATCTCTTTTAGCTAGACATGTGTATGGACTAGCTTTCTTTTTTCCTTATGCAAAGATATGCTGCAGGAAAGGGAAGAGTGATAGGCTAAGCAAAACGAGGGTAGCAAACTCCCTGCTTTTCCTTACTTCTCTCTCTTTCTCTCTCTTTGTTGCTGACGAGTATCTGCCAGAGTGATGATTTTTTTTTCAAGAGAAGCTGTTATCTCGTGATATATTCGCTTTTCATATTGCAATACTTGTTGACCATGGAATTTCTTCGATGAGACCGTTACTAGACCGGTTTCAATATTTCAATAAAGACCACCTGGGGACCGGTTTCAATAGTTTCAATAAAGAACACTTCTAACGCTAAATTGGCTCACTTGGTGTGTACCACTGAATAAGTGCCAGATTTCATTGACCGTGTTCATCGCGCAACGCTCACAGAAACGCAAGAAACACGAGAAAGGAGTACGCAAGACTAGCAATTTTTTTTATTGACATAATGTAAGGAGATGTTGGCGCACAAATAAGGCGCCGGCTACTCCTTAGCTCTTGGAGTACTAACAATTTTGATGAAACAGAAGCACATATATGTGTGTAGGTGGCATCAAAGTTATGAGAAGGATGTTGAAGTGGTTACAAATATGTTGTTTAGGTGAACGCTAGTGAAAAAGGAATCAGAAAGTGTAACAACTAGTGACAATATCATTGCTTCTTTGAACACTGCATGGCCAACAAGATGGATACGTACCAAATAGCTCATTTTAAACTTTCCATATATCTGAGTCAACAGTGCTGTATGCAACCTATCCTCGTGGACCCTACCGTACGCTGCGCTCTTCAATGATAAGAAATGCTCATAAGTATAGCTATTGACATTTGATGCTGCCAAAGAGAAAGTGAAAGAAAAAAAAAACACTCGAAACACATTTTATTACTGCAGCAGCCCCCACGAAAATTTTCAGTTTTGCACATGTAATTTTGCACGTACACGTACAAACGCACGCAAGCACGTACAAAAAGGGTGGTAAAATTCGCCGGAAAAATTTCTGGCTACGCCCATGTTTGGTTTAGAAGATTAATAAAGTTCTTGTTTTTAACGGCTGAGAACTTGTAAGTGGTAGCTTGAATTTTCTCCACCTTAAGACAAAGTGCCACCCATACAAGAAAACAGAATTTTCATCCGCAACTGTATTGTTACGTGGTTGTGACGGTGAAGAAGGCTGCAGCACGACTGGGAAATACGGAGCTTTTTATTTGGGCGAATCTGTGCCCGGAAATCGAAAAATCACAATACAAGCGATACATGCTGCGCACTGATAGCAAAGAGAACAGTCGTCGGCCGTTGAGTAATCTGCCGAGCGGTAAAGCGCGTCGGTATTTATACATGTGCCATCGAATATTCCAGCGTTATCGCTGTTGGCCGCGTAGGTTCCAGAATAAACTGTAATGTTCGCGTTGTGCGCGTAATCTCCTGAGAACGTTCTAAAATAATCTGGAAGGTTCCCAGTCATTCGGGCGCGGTTTGCGCAATGCAGTAGTTACACATGTAATAAGGCGGTAACATAAAAAATAGAAAGAAAGGAGCGCGTTTGGCAATATTAACCCCCCGTATTCTACATTGGCCACATTTCTCCACCGCGAATATATATACTCGGTAAATTAAAGGTTTAAGAATGGAACTACATGCAGTAATAAGTGCAAAGAAAGCATTAATCTAAAGTTGCAGGAACAAAGTCGCAACTCGAGAATGCATTTCTGTTAAAGCTGCCCGAAAGACTGAGTACGCCCGTAAAAGTATATAAAAAAACTCGGAGGCGTGGGACTTGCTCTAACTTCACAGAAATTTTGTTCGTGAGGGCTCTTTGCCATCGGCTGGTGCCCTCGCCAATAGCATGGCGAGCGCAAGGACTGGCAGGACTTATTCTTCCGAGCGCGAAACCTTTGACTGAATACGTGCCCTGGGCTTGAAAATGGCTATTAGAAAGCCCGTTCCATCCATCATGCTCGCGTCATCACCTTCAGCCTACCTCAGTGATCTTTCTTAGGAGTTCAAATTTGTGGCTTCGATAGCGTGATTACCTTGGTATCGCACCTTCACGTTCAGTTATAAAGCTTTAGAATATACATAGGATTCCATGCTATGAGCATAGAGCTTGACTTTTCTCAAGACCAGAACATTTGCTGCAGTAATGTCTCTTTTCATTGCCGCCCATATCACACGGGAAGAACACTGATTTGCTCCCGCAAGTAGAAGTGGCAAATAGCGAGATTCTTTTTATTTTTCCTCACATCTCAGACGTGCATATCGATCTCATGAGGTAGCTAAATTTGAATATCTGGGCGCCAACTTGGAAAATTCAGAAGAGAAGGAACTCCTCAGACGAAGGCCCATCAGTGACATTTTCTGCGTACAGCCCATTTGTCAAAAATACTGCTCTTACCTCCGGGTGTGACGGTAACAGAGTTCTCAGAAACTATCCGTATATAGAACTCCCAGAACAAGTTACAAAAACCAACTTACAGTTCCTATACGCTGTCTTTCAAAGAGAACTCATTGCCCTAGCATTGTAATGGCGCGCAGAACTTTTATATCCGCGCTTAGCTACGGGTAGGAGGATCATACCTGCAGTACGAAAATGTGTGCTAAGAAAATAAAGTATTTTATTATCTCACAGTGAAAGGTGATGATAATAAAATTTAGAAAACCAGTTCTTTTATTTAGAAATATCTAGACAGTCAAAACGTAACAACAGAAGAAAGGCTCGGCTGCGTTATTGCTCAGACGTGACGAACTTTTTCTCTTTGTAACATTTTTGCAGTAGAGCTCTGACAAAATTTCGCATTCAGTACAGTACAGCACAGTGGTGTATGTTGAGTGCAAATGTATTCGCCTATGGTAAAGGTGAACAAGGGAGACGAGGTGTCCGAACAAAAAAGAAAAAAAGGGAAAAAAAAGAAGAAGAACATGTCGGCAACAGCAAAGCTCATCGTCAGCATATATAACCAAATGGACGAAAGGACGCACATAGGATACGCAGTTTCCAGCACCTAACTAATATCGCAGTTGAAGTACAACTTTAGCACCGCAATACTTGCAGCGAAAAGCACGTCAATTAGACGTCTACAGTTACATTCCTGGTACATCTCCTCTGCGCTGATAGTTTAGATTACCGAAGTCAACGTGGGCGTTCATAAAACATGGCCACAGCGGCTGCGGGATCTGTCATTACTTGGAAAATTCTTTAAATCGTATGCGGACCTAATATTTGCTCGTGGCTGCATCAGAACGAGACTGTTCTCGTGGCGCTAGCCTACAACGAGGGATTTATGAGGCACTGATGACTTCCTGACGACTTCGAATGTCATCGCGAGGGCGGGGGAATGAACATCGGGATTCAAAAAACCACCCGCCATGTGAGATACGAATCCAACAAAAGAGCTTCCAAGGAGAAAGAGACGGCGTTAGTGAAAAATGTGCATCTGCGGCGGGCGGATCACATTATTCCTTAGTGACGATACCGTGGCGCTCAAAGTCGATAACGCCGCTCCCAAATACAACCTCCACCACATCTCCTTCCCTATCTCCTCCCAACGCCCCTCCCCGACCCCCCTCCTCCAGCCTTTTCTTTCCAATTCCGGGTCGATTCAGACCCGCCAGTCGAACGCGTTCGTCTATTTTAGCATTAGTCGCTCCGCTGACCCAGAGGCTGATTTCTCAACCCCTCCCCGCTTCACGAGAGACGAGGTGCCTTTGATTTGAATAGCAAATGCGAGGCTTACAACCACCGCATAAGGGTCATTGTTAAACTCAACAGTGGCACGATTCCATTGTAACAGAATCCTTCGCCCCGCAAATCACTTCGTGTTCCTTATAATGACTGGCTCCCCTTTGTAGAAAGACGTAACACAGCTGGCGTAGCAGATCCAAACGCGGAGGTCTTTATTGATTTCGGGAGCTTATTTTGCAAGTACTAAAGAAGTGGGGGTTACAGATCGTAACAAAGAGACTCGCTCGTTGATTGACTGTTGCATTACGCAATACAACGACCGATCGTACGAACCGGTACAGAGAAAAGTCATTAAATGTTGTGTTTCTACATGAAGAAACTACATGAAGAAGCCGTTCTCTACGTTGCTGCCGTCTTAATGCGGCCTCAGTTGCCGAACGTCCCAAGACCATAATTTCATTATGAGAGACGCCAAGGGCTCCGGAAATTTTGACCATCTGGTGTTCTTTAACGTGCACCTATATCTAGATACACGGGCCTGAAGTTGAGCACAGACCAGAAGATCTTCACGGTCAATGTAACATGAAAATATTCTACAGAATGCGAACGCCACTTCTCATCTCACAGGGTGTAAAATGAAACTCGAGTATGTTGATGAAAGAAATATCTTGTACTCTCGACAAACAGACAGCAATAGTAGTTCAGCTTAAGTGAAATCTACGTTCTGTGGACTTATGATTTGCTGATAAAAAAAGTAGCGAATTAAAGCATTCGCGGCGTTGTTGAATATACTTGAAAAACGTGAAATCGCCACATGCGCACACATTTCATTGTAGTGTCACAATTCGAGATCACGCCTCCGAAAACACGCGGGAAATCAATATATTAACAATACCTGTCCGGGTTTTACGTCCCAAAACCGAGATTTGATTATGAGTGACGCCGTAGTGGAGGGCTCCGGAGATTTCGACCACCTGGGGTTCTTTAGCGTGCACCTAAATCTAAGCCCACTGGCCTCTATCATTTCACCTCCTTCGATATGTGGTCGCCGCGCCCGGGCTTCCATCCCGCAACCTTCGGGCTAGTAGTCAAGCACCATAACCACTAGACCGAAGTGGCGGGTAATCCTCAAAATAAACTGGGTCAAATAGGGCTTGGTGTCTCCTGCTTATTTTAACGTCACAATTATCTCAGGAGGAGGAGGAGGAGGAGGAGGAGGAATAAACTTTATTATGGGAAACCAGCAGGTTTAAGTGGCCGGGCAAGCCCTTGACAATTATCTCAAGGAGTCTTTTTTTTTTTCGACAGACAACGCCATCTCTTGTAGGATTTCCTTTTGTCCTCGGTGCGACGCGAGTAGCGTGTGGCTGTCGATACAGGTTCGGTGCTTCTACGGAGATACAATCCATAATAAAAAATAAATAACTAGCCAGTCCTTAAGCAACCAGTCTCTCGGTGCGTTGAGCAGGGTTAGCGTAAACAGCTTGATGTCACTGTCCGGAAAATTACGTGATGGCCGAAAGGACATTGTCAGTGCGTCCAACCGAAGGGATCGGTCTCGCTTGTGGAGATCGCAATAACGCAATGCCTGCTGGACGAAAAGACCAAAAAGAACCGGACAATAATCTATAAAACGTTATGGCAATATCAAGGTCAAGAACAGAGTGCATCACGACAAAACACAAAATTATATGTTGCACATGAATCAAGAGACCTGTCATATTGAGAAACGTTTATACGACAAAGAGGAAGAGGGTCGCAGTGGTAAGACTAGAAAAGGACAAACATCAGAAAGAAATTTTGACAAGCGTGAAAGCTGATGCCCATTACACAAAAACAGGGACTAGGCTGTCGGGTTGTGCTTGTAAACACAAAATATTATAGTAAATTTCTATAACTTTTCATTCATAACGGTTCGTTGTCTATTTTTTCAAAAGAATGCTCAGATGAACAACGATGCAGCAGAATAATGTTCCGCGATTATGTGTATCCGCTGCTCTACCTACACCTGAAGGGCAGCCATTTTTTTATCTTTTGAAACAGCGCGCTTAGGCATAGCAGAATACGCTGTCATACATACGCATACAAATTCTAATACTGTAAATGCATAAAAATACTAATACTATCGAGCCGAAAGTTGTGGGAAACTTGCCTTTACCCCTTTTGGAAGAAAAATTAAGACAGGGAATGCATACACATTGTATATGTCTAGCATTACAGTGTGCAATCTCTAACATTTCAGAGTATAATGTTAGAAAGATACAAAATAACATAGCTAGCTAGTAGTTTCTGCACAATGAACTACCTAGAAGCATTCAAGCAGTGAGAATGAGAATAGGTGCATGCGAGACAAATGAATGGTCACTAGTGCGCTGCTCACTTTGAGATGTGATAAAAGGTTTCCTGTATTTTGTCTCCGCAGGCGCAAGCAAGATGCGTATTTGCTTATTGTAAGAAAACCCTGAGTTTTCATCCACAGCAAGAAGAAGTAAGTACCTAAGGTGCATTGTGCACGCCGCCATTGTGTGTTGCCTTTCGTGGAACCAAGGGGAAAGATTCACTGAGGCCCAAGGAGAGATGTTAATTTTGATATAGGACCACTTCGTCGCTGTCCAGACTCATCTTGCGAACCTCTTAGCTGGAATTATGTCCTGTTGAAAGTACGACGACAAAATAACAAATTTTCGGTAAAAGCCGGATGTTTTGCTTCCTGCGATAGATAGATAGATAGATAGATAGATAGATAGATAGATAGATAGATAGATAGATAGATAGATAGATAGATAGATAGATAGATAGATAGATAGATAGATAGATAGATAGATAGATAGATAGATAGATAGATAGATAGATAGATAGATAGATAGATAGATAGATAGATAGATAGATAAAAAGGTCAGTTTCGCCGCAAGGGCGAAGCAATGAATGCGATAGCAAGAAACTAATGCTATACGAAGTGAGGCTCGTCAATGGATACTCTCAGTTTGAACAGCGCTCCTGTTGCAAAGGCTGCCGAAGCAGCGAAGGAAACTAGCGTGCTTCAAGTGTCGAGCTGTGAGACTTGATAGTTCTCGCTCATCTTCTGTTTCTTCGTTTACCGGCGTCCCTTGAGCTCGAGTGGCTTTCGTACGACTTTGGACTCTCGAAACATCCCTCTTCCCCTCACCCCGAGAAAACTGTGCGAGCATACAGCGGAAGGGCACGGTTCTCCCTGCGCAAATATAAGAAGTGAGCGAGCTTGCCGACGACTTTTAAGTGCGCCCGTCGCGCTTCTCTCACCATTTCGCTGATAATGAAGAAACGCTTGTAAGCGCCTGCCGTCTCTGAGTCCCGCCAGCGGTAAAGAGTGTGTATGTAATGCTCGCCGTTAGCTACCTGAAGGATCTGCGCTTTCTGGCGTAGTGGTTAGCGCCATGCGCTGCGGAACCAGAGGTCGCTGGTTCAATTCCGCGCTTCGGAAGCATTTTTGTGAATTATTTTTATTTGAGACATTGATATATATATATATATATATATATATATATATATATATATATATTGTAATGATGAAGAAGGGCACAGAGCACTAGCGCGCGATCGGCTTGTGCGAAGAAGAGAAAGACGAGGTAGAATAGAAGAGCGTTTCATTGCTATTATTTTTTTTTGTTGGCATCAGCATTCAATACTCAAAATAATAAAAAAAATTTTTTTAGTAAGACGACTTCTTGGCCAATCCCCCTTAGTGGGTATGAGCCATGCAGTACAGGACACTACTACTACTACTACTACCAGCCGGCCCGCAGCAAGGGTGCTGTCTCTCTGTTCTCTTCTTCCTTACAATGGCGCTGTCATCGAAAACGAAGCCTTAAGGCCCGCACCGCCTGTGCTCGTGTGTCATCGGTGTTCCAGAGCCGCCATCCAAGGAAAGCCGTCCGCGCTTCCTCGGCGATGGAACCGGCCTACCTGCCGCCGCACCAAGCGCTGTTCCGGGACGGCGTCCATGCCTCCTCGGTACCTGTCAACCTGCCGGCGCTGATAGCACCGTCTGGGGACGGCGTCCAGGCCTCCTCGGCGGCTTTACTTCAGTTTACAGACGCCGCGCTACCGGTTCACGACCTCACGGCACCCGGGATCTTTTCTGGGAACGCAGCTCACGCTTCCAAAGGTGTGGATCGAGTAGCAATGAGTCTACCAATATCTGAGCCGCCAAGAGACGCCGTCCACGCTCCCTTGGCCGTGGATCTCGCCGGCGTGAGTACTGCGACCACCGCATACTCCGCGGACGTGATTTCCTGCTCATCGGGCGCCTCAACCGACAGAGTCGCGGATGTCTTGCATGCCTTCACGCAACTGTCTAAGCAGCTCGACGTCCTGGCGTCGACCAACTCCGTGTTCGCATCTATCGCTTCATCATCGGCTGTTTGGGCAGTGCCGGAGTTCCGAGGCTTCCAGGACGACGCTGCCCTGTGGATTGAGGCCATCAATTCTTTCGGCTCTCGCCATGCCTGGCACGACAACGAAAAATGGCTGGTGGCTATAGACCGCCTTCGCGGTGGTACCGAGGCATGGCACAAGTACGAAGGTGTCAAGCAACGTTCCTGGACCAAATGGAGTGGCAGGCTCATTGCTGTTTTCGGCCGGATCCACGTTACACCACCAGCTCCACGATATCAAGCCACACACCACCAAACGCGGCCACTGCTAACCGCGCATGTCCACGTGCTCGGAATCGGCGAGTTTACGGCTCTTGTACAAACTGGCGCTCCACGCACGGCGCTGCACCGACGCCATGCCCCAGCGAACCTCGAACCATGGCCTGAGGCAACCCTGCGTGGCCTCGGTGGTTTCGCATTTCCTGTCGGGGCGCTAGACCTGCACCTCCAAACCAAAGCC
This sequence comes from Rhipicephalus sanguineus, assembly GCF_013339695.2. Taxonomy (NCBI): domain Eukaryota; kingdom Metazoa; phylum Arthropoda; class Arachnida; order Ixodida; family Ixodidae; genus Rhipicephalus; species Rhipicephalus sanguineus. The sequence goes on along the minus strand of NC_051180.1, from coordinate 47,236,160 downwards.
GGGAGCAAGTTCCTTGCCGGCGTTCCCGTCTTCGAGGACCTGCCCGCTGATATGATCCTAGGGGCTGACTACCTCCTCTCTGACGAAGTTCACCTCACCGTAGATTCTTCTGGAGTCAACCTCAGCCGCTTGACTCCAAGTACCGCATCATCCCAATGCTCCCAAGTCGACAGACCACAACCCGAAGTGTCTGCTGATACCAAAAGCACCTTCTGTGACCAGGCGGACAAACATCTGCTGGCTTCACGGCAGTCACTGGCCGAGGGTGTGAACGCTTTGCTCAAGAAAGCCAATACGGAGACTATCGATGCGACCCGAGCAGACATAGCCGGCATCGGCCATTCCGGAAGCCTTGCGCTTCAGGCCGACGGAGCCAGTATCTACCATTCCGGCAGCCCCACGTGCGAGTCTGCTGACGACGGCAAGTGCTCTACTCTGACACCTGGTACACCACCTGAGCGCCGCGCGGATCAGGACGAAGTGGCTCTCGCCGTCGTGGGATCCGCCACTGTCCGGTCGGACGGCGACCAGCTCGACCAAAGTAGTGAGATGCCTTCGAAAAACTTCAAGAATTCCGACGTAAAACGAAGCTACGGGGGCGTTCACGTGTACGGACGCGGTTCGGAGACACCAGTGACCGCCTTTTGTCCTTGTTACCGCAGAACTAACGATTGCAGAAACAGCAACGCAGACGCTGCTACGCCGAACCACGAACACGCTCCACAGCTTGTCCAAGCTTGTACGCATTCTTCGCTGTGCAAGTATTTGCCTGCCCAGCGCGCAAACGGGTATGGAGACCAGCGCCCCAAACTGCTGCAACAAAATTGTCAGCTGAGCGTGCAGCGACCACTACGGCACAGCCAATTCCGCCCTCCTGAGTTGTCTTCGAAAGAACGTCCTGACAGGCTGCAGCGTTGGAAAGACCGACCACTGAGGTGCAGCCAATGCAGACCACCAGACATTAGTGCTGCAGATGCCAGTGAAGTGTCCAGGACGGCTACAGACAAGACGATATTGACAGGATGCCATACTTGCAGCGTGGCCGAGTGTAATGATGAAGAACGGCACAGAGCACTAGCGCGCGATCGGCTTGTGCGAAGGAGAGAAAGACGAGGTAGAATAGAACAGCCGGCCCGCAGCAAGGGTGCTGTCTCTGTTCTCTTCTTTCTGACAATATATATATATATATATATATATATATATATATATATATATATATATATATATATATATATATATATATATATATACGGTGCATCCAGCCGAGACTGTCTATATAATTGCTATCGCAATAAAACTTTATTAAGGTCTTTAAGGAATCCACCACCGCTTTATAGGGGAGGATCGTGGGCCGCTCCCACGTAGGGACGGGCAGGCCGAGCCTCACCGCCGCGTCGTGGGCCTTCTGTACAGCCTTGAGTTGTTGTAGTAGGACCTAGCTCTTGATCATAGCATAAAATTGATCTTCAGAGAATTCTTGATGTCTTCCCTGTAAAGAGGGGCACCTCCAGAGCATATGTCTAAAATCACTGCGATCTTGACAGTCCGGACAAAGTGCTGAAATGTCGGAGTAGTGACTATTATTGGAAAGGCTAGGGTATGTCCCCGTCTGAAGCATGCGAAGAGAGATTGCCTGTGGCCTAGACAGCTTTTCGTACGGGAGTGGGAAAGACCCGCAGCCCATTTTATAGTGTTTTATGACCTCATTAAAAGTAGTCAAAATGTCCCTAAAATGGGAAAGAAATATGGAAAGGAAACCCCTCCCCTTAGTGTGGGTTGCAAACCGGATGCTACAATTCTGGTTAACCTCCCTGCCTTTCTCTCGTGTTATTATCTCTCTCTCTCTCTCTGTCCCTAAAATGGAAGCTGGGGGCTGATTCCTCCGTCGGAGCCTCGCAAATCCGGGCGCGGTAAGTGAGACCTCGCGCCTTGGAGTGGCCTAGCTCATTGACATTGGAAACGCTTCCGACATTCGAGCCAAGATGAGCAGGGAACCAAGTATTTGTGTGGTGTGTAAGTTCCTTGTGAGCGAGAATTCTAAAAACTTCCTTGCAGACGGATCCAGAAGCGAAGGCTATAGCAACGGATCTAGAGTCAGTGTAAATATCAATTCGTTGAGGATCAAGGAGAGCGAGTGCGGTGGCCATCTGCTCTGCTTTGTAAGAGGAAAAAATAAAATCTGGTACGACACAAAGATACCGACACAATCTGCCCAGATGCTGTGTAATACCGATGGAGCTTTACTTTTACGCTCCTAAGTAACAAACACCTCTTGCAGTACCAGGGCAAAATCTGAAACGCTTTCTAAAGACGTTCAAAAAATCAGACCGCGTTCGTCGTTTGTAAACGCTCAAATAAAAATAAAAAGAAGCTTAAAAACTGCAAAGTTCCAGTCACGCAAGAAAGACTGACGAGCCGAGGATAAGCTACAGAGTGTTCTCATATTTACGACCCAATTATTCGAAAGCTAGACAATCAATTCATTAACCTTTACGGTATGCTATGAAGAACGAGCGTTCCACAAGCGGAGAATAATCTGTCTTGCGGTTGAGCAGTTCTGTGTGGGAAAAGCACTCACTGTCACCTGTCACCCAACAAATCCAATCAAGCCGCCGCTTACTCAAAGCCAAGGGCTACCCCTCTTTGCACGAGGCTCAGGTGTCGTGTGACGTACGAGCGTCACCACTCGCCTTCCCTACTCTCGCCTCATATCTCTTTTCAGCGCATTCCGTGGAAGTCGACAGGTGAGCGACAAAGAAGCAAAATAAGCATCAACCAACGAGGACAACGGCCCCGCTTCTTACGGGTGACGTAATATTTTTACTCTCTTCGTACGTACGACACCGTAATCTTGGTCAGCAAGCCACAAGAAGAGGATCGATAGCAATGTGGGGCGACGAGGTTGCGACAACACGAGGCGTTATATCGAACGATCTGCCAACGGCGGCCAAGACAGTTGCCAAATTTATCGTTGTTGAAGATCGATGATGCTCCGAAAGTAATTGATGAGGTTCTCGCCATGCAGTTTAAGGAGCTCTGGCCTTAAAGGCTAGCTCGAATTGACATGACACGTGCATGGCTTTTTTTTTTTTATGGCGTAGCTTGTAGTTGGAGAAGAAGTGGAGGAAAATCCAGCACGCGTTTCTTGCAGGCCTGTCCGCTAGAACTAGATAATTTGTTAAATTTATATGAGAAGAAAATTAAAGACAGGAGAGGAGGTGAGTGTGGACATGTCGAGGGAAATTTGAAGGTAAACTTAGAAGTTTTCGCGTTACTCTGAGATAAATAACCATCGCTTAACCTTCGATGTCTGTTTCTTTTAGCAGGATTGACAATGGACTCCCGCTTCTACTGAGCAAGAGAACATTTCAGCAATTTTGAAGTTGCCTTAGACGGTCGCCACGTTATATGTGATGGATATTGAAGGTTTTCAGTATAGGTATATGAGGTTAAATGGGATGATTGAACATATTAACAGAATACTTAATATCTTCATATTTTTATGCGTTATATGAGCAGTGTACTTAATTCACTCTGTCGACAATGTAAAATAATCTAGGAATGCCACTTGTAGCATATTGTTCACTTAGGGAGAATGTCTTTCGTAATGTAAGATCAAAGTTAAAATTTTATGGGTTAATTGCAGCTGTGTAGAAAACAAGGGCGACAAATGGGTAGGAGGTCATAGATGAGTAATTTAAGCTTATCACAAACGCTTGCGCAAAGAAACAATTCTCACGTTTCCGAATTCTACCATGAATCCTCCACCATGAAGCAAAAAAACGGACACTGTCCATCGCTTTACCGTAGAGAAACGTTTTGTAGTTGTAAACAATCAGCGTACTCGAACGTGCTCCACTGCTCATCTTCGCATATGGCTTTAAAGATGTTATTGCATTTAACAACACTGAGCGTGCTTTCGAGTTTCAGGCAATAAGCTTGTGACTGTGCGCCTTCTAGGTAGTGGGAGCGCAAGGCCTGTTCTTTCCAACTCCTGAATTCCTCACCCACATAGCGCGGTTCAGAAGGTACCTTGTTTTTCTTTTTTAATTTCTTGGTGAATGTGCCGATGATATTTACAACAGAAAATGTGGCCCTCACAGTCATGAAGGAAGCAGGCACATTAACAGACCTCCTGTGATAATACCGTTGATATAGGGAGAATATCGCCAAGAGAAGGTATACTCATTCAGCTTGTTGACGCTCCAACATCGAATTCTATTATAAATTTCTTACAGCTTTCGTTTTCTCAGGGTCGCATCACACACGCGCGAGATTGGTTTAGGAGCGGTAGCGAAAGAAGAGCTGATGCTGCGGACCGAAGCGCGTTTGTGCCCACGATGAGAAAATTAAGTTTCTTCAGTTTCAGAAACCGTCTTGAACTCCCTCTTTCAAACTTCACCTCTTTACAATTCCTCGCCTGTTCAGAGTAGCAACCAGCGCGTCTACACCGACTGATTTCAACACGATCAAAGTGGCGCCTCTTCCTTACTTTAATTTTCTCCTTACAAAGGCCGCATTACTTCGGCACCTTTTCAGCAGATCGCCGCATCAATTTCCTGCCGAAGCACTTGCGTTTCCGGGTCATGCTACGGAATCCAGTGAAGAGTTCCGTAGCCGAAACTTTGAGTGGTAACTGAAAATTCAAAGCCTTACGCTGAGAGTGCACCAAGCTCATTTCACGAGAGAGTACCGATATAGACAGCGCAAGCTGCGACGCTCGGTAACAATGGGCCACCCCGCTTTCGCGCTGAGAAAGCTTTTTCTTTGTGTGTGTGTGTGTGTGTGTGTGTGTGTGTGTGTGCGTGTGTGCGTGTGTGCGTGTGTGTGTGTGTGTGTGTGTGTGTGTGTGTGTGTGTGTGTGTGTGTGTGTGTGTGTGTGTGTGTGTGTCCCTTACAACAAAGTATTTTTATCCTGCCGCAGAGGCCCTTGCGCCAAACTCTTGGGACGCGCAAGTTTCTATTCCCTTCCTTGGTCTGTCAGTGAACCAAGCTAGCGAAAATCAGATAAGGTAATTGGATGCACTACTTGAGACGCAACTCGAACAGGCTCGGCAAGTTTCATTTCGCGTGTGCGCTTTGAAGACCAATGCGCAGCCCCCAGTAGGGGGCCTTAATAAAAAAGCTTCTGTTGAACTCAACGCACGGCCGCTTCCTAAGAGTTTCAAGTGTGAGCACAGGCTGTTTCCTGAGGCCTCGTACCCTAATATATAGTTGTTTCTTCTTGTCTTCGTGATATTAGAAACGTTCTGAAGTTCTCCGAAAGAAAACCAGAACTGAATCCATTAGTGGGGTCCTGAACGAACTTCTTACGATAGCAGTTACTGCTCCGACTGCACCCGATGGATAAACTTTGTGCGATGTCCTAGCACTTTGGTGCGAAATATTGGAAGGACAAAAACATGGTAGCGAAAATTCGAAAGCCCTTCTCCTACCTGGAAAAGGGGGGCAAGAGAAGGCTTACGTGTGCGTGCCTAACCTAATACTTTTCCTCCTTCCTTCCTTTCTTTCTATCGCAATGCGCAATCATCATCATCATCAGCCTGTCTACGCCCACTGCAGGGCAAATGCCTCTCCCATGTTCCGCCAATCAACCGGGTCCTGTGTTTGCTGCTGCCACGTTATACCCGCAAACTTTTTAACACGAAAGTGTTTTATGCCGGGGTCCACCAAGTACATCCGTCACGGATATGACGTTGATAAAATGGACGCCAACGGGTGAGAAAGAAAAAAACCAAGAAAAAGATACCCCCGCTGGGAATCGAACCCACGACGTTGTGGCCACGGCGGCAAGCGCCCGACGCGCTACCGACTAAGCTAACTCGGAGGATGGTAGACACGGCGCGAACGCGCCTTATATCTTTCACACATTCTCTTTCGCGGCGCGCGGAGCGGGACGGTGCTGCCGTCTGTGAGATGTGAAACGAAGTAATGCTTCACGATCGACACTTACTAGCGCTTACTCCGAGATTGCATGCGATATCGGAGGTCATGGTTAAAGCGTCTCGATACCAGAGAGCTAGACTGGCCGCGCTGGCGTCGCCGAGGCACTCTTGACGCAGTTACGTTCTTTGCCTTTGGCTTCGTGTTAGCGTGCGTCGGCTCATCGGAGTAGTATAGCTTCCACGTGCATCAACGGGATTTCTCCGCCGCCGACTGCTTCAATTGCGAGAGCACCGACTAACAAAACTGCTGCAATACGCGTTGCAGAAAGGACGCGATTTCGACGGGCGAATGTCGTGCCTTGGTGGAGCGAGAGCAGCGCCTGCGAGACAGAGGCCAGCAGGACGCACGCGTTTGCGGCTCAGGCTACGAACCTCTACCTCCCGTGTTGCTGAAGCGCAGTGTGTGTTATGTATGCATGAGCACAGGCATCGGCTACCCATTACTAGAAAGCGCATGCCATGAAGTTTCTCTCCTTAATTGACGACGCTTTGAAGAAGTGCATACCGGGTACCAGTGTTGATTATGAGCTTGTTGATCTCATCCTTACGCGGGATTCACGATTCGCTGTGTCCAAATATATGTTCACACCGTCAACTACCACAACGGTTTAATCACGATCATGGGCATTAGTCGTCGCGATAGAGACATGCTGTCAACATGGGTGCATCCACGACAAACGGTGCTATAGCTGCCAAACTCGAATAGACATTGTACAAGCTTTCATATATCACTACACAATAAGACACGTTTCACTTTCGTGTTATACCGATTCCTATGTCGGAGGGATCAGCCATGTTTTTTTTTTAACCTCATCTGCTCGCCCAACTTTCTGTATCTCCCTCGCGCGTTTGCCTTCTCCTGGGATACAGTCAGTTACACCTAATGACCAGCGGTTTTCTTGCCTACGCGCCACGTGTCCTGCCGATGTCCATTTCTTCTTCTTGATTTCGACTATGATATCCGTAACACCCGTTTGTTCCCCGACCCACTCTGCTCTCTCCTGGTCCGTTAAGGTTACACCTATCATTTTCCTTTCCATTGCTTGCTGCGTGGTCCTCAATTTAAGCTGAACCCTCTTTGTAAGGCTCAAGGTTTCGGCTTCGTAGGTAATTGTACCGGTAAGATGCCGCCGTTATTTGCCTTCCCCTTGAGGGATAGTGGTAAACTGTCATTCACAATTTGAGAAGGCTTGCCGAATGTGCTCTACCCGAATCTTATTCGTTTAGTTAATCAGCCCCATGGTTCGGCTCCGTGGTCACTACCTGCCCCAAGTAGACGCATTCCTTTACAACTTCCGATGCTTCCCTACCTACCGAAAACCGCTGTTCTCTTCCGAGACTGTTACGCATTGCTTTAGTTTTCTGCATTAATTTTCAGACGAACCGTTCTGCTTTCCTTGACCAATTCGGTAATCATGAGTTGCAATTGGTCGCCTGAGTTACTCACAAATGCAATGTCATCAGCGAATCGGTCCTCCCATTAGGTACTCAGGTACTCCCCAATAACTCGCATTCCTAACTCTTCATCGTGCAACGGTCCCTCCTAACTCTTTTATTCCTCCATGCCGAGATTGGAATTTAATAACGTGCTTAGCAGCGCGAAAGTTCAGTTGGTACAGACACGAACGACGGTCATGAATTCATATCCATGGAGCACTGAAAAGCGGCAACGTGAATGACAAGTGGCCTCGATAAAAGATGAGGTTGTCATATCAGAAACGGCTGATCGAAGCAATCCCACGATCGAGAGAGCAACAATTATTGGAAAACAGCCCATACGAATACGAAAGTGACCGGTGCACCTTCGGGGGCCGAATTTCTGCACACTTGCCGGTGCCGGGTATTTTGCCTACAACGCCGCTGCCACCACCCAGATCTGTAACTCATAACAAGTTTTGGTTGAAAAAGTAGCACGCCTTGACCATGCGCAATAACACGACGATTTAACCGAACACCACGACGATGCATGCTGGTATGACAGTGTCAAGTGTAGTACAAGTGTCAAGCTTCTCACTATTGTCGTGGGAAAATTTCGCTAACACTGTTTGTCCTCCACAACAAATTACAAGACCAATGTTACCTCGTCAAATGATGCTCGTTGTAGCGTAGCACATCGGGAGCTAAAAGGCACACACTGCGCGACCGGAAAAATCCGTTTCGAGCTTATAATTAGAGGCCGGATTTTTAGGCACTAAAAAAGCGCGCCTTAGGCGCCACAGATATGCAGGCAAAACACCGTTTTAGGCCCCCAAACTCGTAAATATAGGCACAATAAATTTTTACATCAGTTCAAATAACTTCAAACAAAGATGTGCGCGACCCGTATCTACGACAGGAGAGCAAGAAATGTTATTGTTTATGATGGCACAAAGCCGCCAACAGTTCGACATAACCATACAATTGTCCTTTTTCCCGCACGGTTCGCAGAACATGGTCTCTCCTTTTATTATCTAGCATGGTGAGTCAAGTGTCCACCGTTGAAACAACGCACTCCTGGGTCTTTCATTTTTCGCCATGGGTGAAAAGGGCAGCACCGGAGCAGATACCCAGACCGCTAAAAGACCAGAAGGGAAGGATGCCTCGTATTGGCCGGGGCTAATAGGGTCAATCTCGCCAGGTTTGAGCATTTCGAGCTGACAAGTGTAATGAATGCACTGGGTGCTCACGGTCACGTCTGCCAAGATTTCCAACGCTATACGCGCCGCGGAAAGACGTTAAATTTCAAACTGAATGCCGCTTGCCCTTCTCGCCGGCGCGTGCCCCAAGATGGAGGCGCTGACGTACAACAACGAATGGTCCTGCGTAGTTATCTGTGCTCTTACGTTGCGCATCTACGCAGATATTGGTGCTCTGAGTCTCTGACGTCGCTCACAGTAGCACGTGACACTGCGAGAAGTGTTCGAGACGGCATGTGTAATCTGTGTAATCTCTTGCTTTAATGGATAAATGAAAGCTAATAAAACACAGAAACGGAATGTGTGCGCGTTTTAACAGCAAAGCTGTCAAGGCTAGCCGTGATCTGTGCGACCTGTCAGAAAGCGGGTGTGTGCCACGGCCTATCAGAAAACTATCATCATCATATACGGGTATGTGCCTCAGAAATTGGGTAAATCCCACTACTCACCACTGGTCAACTAAAGATGAAGAAGGCAACAGTTAGTGTGGTTTAATTATGAAAATCAATGCAGAAACAACCTAGTATCACTTAGCTCAGGCCTTAACGACTTAGAAGCAACCTAGAAACAACCTGCATTACCTAGCTAAGGCCTACAACAACCTAGAAACAACCTAGAAGCAACCAGATTAGCCTTCAGAACCATCTAGTTTCGCTGTTTCGAGCCTTGCGCGGCTTGCTGCGAGCTTCGCCAATTTTCTTATTTTGCTTTTTCACTTCTAATTGCAGCGAGATGCCAGACTAATCTGCCTCTATTTCGCATGCGTTCGTGTTCTCGCCGTTCTCGCCTTGTGCCGATGCCAGCCACAGCCGTTTTTTTATGTAGCGGCCGTGGTACTACAGAGAACGCCCAAACGACACTACACCGATCGCGTTCACGAGCTGGCTCGGGCACGTCATGCGTACGTCACCTTGCGTGGGCATGACGTGCTGATGCGTCTTCGTCATGTGATCCTAGGGCTCCGATATCGAAGAGGGCAGGGTGAGGACTTGGCTTGCGAAGCCTACACGGGGTGAGTGGCAAGGGTTTCAAGCTCGCCTCCTCGCATCATGGTTTCCCGGCTCCTAATGAACCAATTTGAAAACTTTTATGGTACAACACTCTTCAATGGGCACGCAACAACTTCCAGCGTCTAACTACAATTTCTTATGCGACCTCGTGAGGGGCCTTTTAAGAAGTAAATTACAAACAAAACAACAGCCGCGTGCACATCATATTTTTCTTTATTTTGATCTACACCCGCCTTTCCCCTGACGGCACTCCACGGTTTCGCATTCGTTCTCCACCTTCCCGCGGCTGCACAGAGGGACCTCCTGTTCCCTGCCCCCCGCCACACCCAGGCCTTCAAGGCGGTTCTTCACTTCCCTGGGGACACTGGACTGGACAACCGGCCTCGTCCTCGGCAATGGACGCCACTATCCTCTTGTTCTCCTTTCTTCTTCCCATCCTTATTTCTCTCTCCCCATTCCCCTGCAGGCGCTGAGACGGGCTTCCATTCAGGGTTGCAGAAATAGCGTCTTTTCCTCTCCTCCTTCTCCAACCGTTCGCGTAATGTCAGCGTGGCGGCGTATGGTGGCTGGCGCGTGCCATTTCATTGCTGCTAGCGGTTGTTTTTCCGGAAGTTGGTTGAACTAGAGGTGTAGGTTGAACCCCATAGAGTTTCGAAAGGTCAATATTGCCCGGTAACATGAATAACGGTCTCAAACTCCACTCAAAAGCGAAATTTGAGGTTAAATAGTGCTCATATAGGCGCCGTTTTTTGAAAATGGGCATTTATAGGCACTTATAGGCATTTAGGCACGAAACCCCAAAAATAGGCATTTATAGGCACTATAAAAACACTATAAAAGCCCTTCTTAACTTCTAATTCATGCTCAGTGCTGGGCAGTATCGAAGATACATGTATCTTAGATACTATCTTAGATACTCTATGGGTATATTGTATCTGTATCGCGATACGTCTCGAAGGACGAGTATCTGTATCTGTATTTCCGATACATTCGATAATGTATCGTGTATCTTAAGATACAAGATACTTCTATCGCAACACAACCACGCGAAACAATAATCGCTGGCCAAGCTCCGATTCTATCGCTGGTACTGGTGACACTAAGCCATCTGAATAAGTCTAAGGGCAGTGACGTTATTGAATTTTTGCGCCAGAGTCATCCAGTGAGGGTCGAAGATCAGGAAGACAAGCACGCGGACGTCTACGCCCAGCCCACGTACCTTTTGTTCTCTCGATTTCTTTTTTTTTTTAGTTGCGCCAATACCGCGACACTTGCTCTTAGCCACTGTCTTGCACCGCGTACTCCAGTGCGTGCGGCGTCTATTGCACAAATTCTGATGTTGTTACAGTGTCGTTATTACGGAGTTTTAGTGCCGCCGCCCCAAAGCGCCTTGGGTACGTAAGCCCTTGCGTTCCTTTGTATTCTCCGTGGATGCGGCTGGGAGTACAAAGGAACGCAAGAGCGTGTAGGCGGGCCGCTTGGAGGCCCCGGCACTAAAACTCTCTATTGAAGATTCTCTTGCGTCTTGCTCCGTAACGAAATGTGATGCGTGCAAGAATGGGGTTGCTTTGCGTCGCGTGGATTTTACATATCAGCGATTTGAAGGATCTCGTGGATGTAAGTTTGACTTGCATGCAATGAATTAACTTATATGCAAATAAGATTCTAACAACTTTAGCACCACTGGTACTGATGCTAGATCTAATAGAGCAAGCGTTTACCTAAGAGAAAATATCTTGGCGTACCGTATTTTTCACTTTCATGTACATTTATTCAAGGAATTTATGAAATCATATAATTTGGTTATTAGCACAAGTGCTTTCTTAGCTGTCATGTTGAATCACATACATTATTTGGGTCGCTGCACCGTTTTTCCGGTCTGGTCACTGCAGTCAGGGGTGTAGGCAGAAATTTTTTTCGGGGGGGGGGGGGGGGGGGCACCTCCTTGATCTGTAGTGGGGACGAGCAGGCAGATGTGGTCGAGTGTCATTTTCTGCTCTGTATGCTATGGCAAAAAAAAATTTCGGGGGGGGGGGGGGGGGGCACGGGCCCGGTGTGCCCTAACGTGGCTACGCCCCTGACTGCAGTATGTCGTTTGTAACGCGCTCCCAAAATAGGATTTCTGCTTTATTCTTCTAACTGTCTGCTTTATTTCTACTACTGTTTACAGATTTACACGTTGCCAAGGCGATTTTGAAAACAAATATATTATTGTGTGGGCGTGCCTTGAATATACAGTACAAAATATTCTGCTCACCGCTCAAGAAAATAGCGATAATGAGTTTTCATTATAATAACGGAAATCATTAGGAGCCATCTTAAAGTTGTTAGGAAGGGGATTCGAGAAACGTTGTTTTACTGAATGCTCCGTTTTACTCATGAGCGTCCCAACAAGTCGTTTCAGGCAATTCTCCATAGGCACTGAATTTTCTATTGTCTCAACAGGTAAGTTGACGATACTTCATGCTGATAGCTAATAAGGGCGCCGTCTGTATTGTGTTTCTGTACTCATTCAATGTGAATGTTTGATACACAACCACCTCTCTATATTACTTATATTTGTTTTCTTGTCTTAGGTCTCCTTAAATAATTTTCGTATTACTAATCGCCATGTAATGGAAGCTATAAGCGGCAATAGCGCGAATAGCGGCGGTATCCTGCACCGCTTTGTGCAACTATACAATACGTCTGAGACATTTCTGTGTGGCACATGTTCTCTCGTTGAAGAAAAATTGCTAAAAGATTGCAGGTTAGTGAGCATATCAACAAAGAATCCCTTACGCCAGCAGCTAAGTAGAACATGGAAATTCATTGCAGTTTTACGTCATCTACGTATACACTAGGGTTCTCAAACTCAGCTTATAGTCGGCGGGCCGCAGTCGCGAAATTTAGCTCCAAGGGCCGGGACAGTGATGATGGTGGGGCCGGAGAGAGTTTGAACAAAATGACGTTGCCATTGGAAAGAAAGCCTTTCCAATATCTCATATATAGGTCATTTCTGAAGGGGATTTGGAGTCAGGATTCGCGAAACATCTATACCGATGTACACAACGAGAGAAATCTGGACGCGGATTGAAATATTCACAATACCACGAATATCCACGATTATGTCTCAGCACATGGTGACCACATGTTCCTCACGAAAGAAATGCTTTAGATCAGTCATATGTCTGTGTAGCTCACGAACATACTTATTTAGAAAATAAAAAAACAAATGGGACGGAGACGGTCATGTGTGCCGGCCGGGCCGCTAGCGAACGCTCTCAAACCCCGTATACACCATGCGTCCCTCCCCCTCCCCCTCCCCCCCCCCCCCCAAAAAAAAAAAAGTCGCTACCAGCGTTGCTGCTGCTGTACAGCTGTCCGGATATATGGTAGTGTGCAAACTGTCTTTTATGCACAAGGTAAAAGTCCACACCGGCCGGTATTTGCGAAGGTTTCTTGTTGACGGTATTGTGATTATATGGCAACCCGCTAGCTGGTCGGCAAGCTGAGCAGCGACTCCCATCAATTGCAAAAATGACAAGCAAGAACCGCTGTCAGCGAAGTGTATAAAGAGTTGTCCTATGAAGAAGCTAAAACAAGCCCCAATAAGTTGTTTTGGAAGGAAACTAATGTACTTTGAGCAAGAAGGGCGATACTTTTAGGATACTAACAGACATTTCATTCAAGTGAAACAAAATTGGTCAGCCCGGTTAGGAAATTTTCAAGCATACATTCTCGTGTATTGGCATTTGCTGCTACATTATATGAATGTATATTAACAAATTTGAGAATGTATCGAAGTATCTTAAGATACAATTGCCAAGTATCGTATCGGATACAATTATTGCGGCAGTATCTTGTATCTGTATCTCCAATACTTTTTGCCTCAGCATTTTGTATCGTATCGCAATAAATTTTCAATGTATCTTTGCCCAGCCCTGTGAATCATGCTCATATACCAATGTGGCACGATAGGAACGCAAGGAACAAAATAGGCATTTGCCTAAAATCCGGTCTAATAATAATATCTGGGGTTTAACGTCCCAAAACCACGATATGATTATGAGAGACGCCGTAGTGGAGGGCTCCGGAAATTTCGACCACCTGGGGTTCTTTAACGTGCACCTAAATCTAAGTACACGGGCCTCAAACATTTTCGCCTCCATCGAAAATGCAGCCGCCGCGGCCGGGATTCGATCCCGCGACCTCGGGTCAGCAGTCGAGCGCCATAACCACTAGACCACCGTGGCGGGGCCTAAAATCCGGTCTCTACTTATAATAAATGTGATCAAGGGGATAGACTTCAATACGTTCGCTGCAGCTGTCCTCAGTACAATATTCAGAGACAAATTCTCGGAACCGCGCTAGCGCGCATTGATGACAGGCCGAAATCAGTAGTCCTAGAATCCCGCACTTGTTATTAAGCTGTCGTAGCAGGTGGCAATAACGAATGCACTTTCGTAGTTTTTCTGAACAAGACTGCAAATTCAGCCCTGTGAAGAGGAGCTGTCGTGTGCAGCCGATCTATCTATCTATCTATCTATCTATCTATCTATCTATCTATCTATCTATCTATCTATCTATCTATCTATCTATCTATCTATCTATCTATCTATCTATCTATCTATCTATCTATCTATCTATCTATCTATCTATCTATCTATCTATCTATCTATCTATCTATCTATCTATCTATCTATCTATCTATCTATCTATCTATCATTATAGTGCCACGTTAGGTTAGGCATACGGTAAGGCAAACAGTTTTTTTTTTTCGAAAGTCTGCCCTTAGGCATAATATTTATTCAGAAATACACATATAAATCAATTAACTAATCTTACTCTCTGTCGCTGTTTCTCAAAAAGATTTCTCGACTCATGCAGCGCGACAAAAAAGATAGTACTTCCGCTTTTTTATGCCGCTCTCCCTACATTCGTGCTTTTTTGGTTTTTTTTTTCTCTCTCCCTCCCTGTCCCCTCCTGATGCTCGTATGTACACGCAGTTTTTATTCGCCCACTCACCTCGCTCGCTCTATCCTGCGCTGTGAATTCGCGGGTAGCAGCGTAGCATCGAGGCAGAATACTGGGCGCGAGACGTGTTTACGTGATGCTGTGGAAGACATGTCAATCGATGCGAAGCCCGGCGGCACGGTGAAAGTTGAGCTGTTTTTCTATGCCTGAGTAGCTTTCGATGCTGTTTGCTCGCAGCCGTGTGTCGCTATACAGCAAGCAGGTGAGAATATATACATGCAAACACTACTGTGCTATGCAGATGTTTCTTCGCATCGATGCTAGAAGGACAGCGGAGATTCGGGAACGCTTTAATGCACGCGTCTGTGAGAAGGACGTGTGTATTTTTGTTTCTTTTCTGCTGCGTATACACAAAAAATATCTCGCTGCCTTCCTGTGAGATATCAATGTGTTTTGTTTTGCGGACCGGATGCTTTACTTTTCTTCCTCTTACAGTCTCCTGCCTCGAAAACGTGTTTTCTTTTTTGTCCGTATTTCTTAAAATTTAAGTGAGCTCGCGCGACAAAACAGGTTGCCCATGTCTTGATTTGCTTAAAGGCCGTTGCGTTGGCTCCTTGGAGAATGTTGCGCGTGAAAACACTGCCTTTCGCCTCTGTTAACGTTTCTTTTTATGTCCCACCAATATATCGGCCAATATTTAGTGTGTTTGGTATGGCGTTACGAATCTGACTACAAGATTGCAGATATTGTTTCTGCAGATTAGTCCACTTTAAAGAAGCTCAAGTCCTCAAAATTATTCTGGAGTCACTACTTTGCCATTCTCCATAATAATTTAGGATCTGTATCATGTAGAACACCACATTTTCTCGAAGCTTTAAGCTTCAAAATGCAAATATTGATGTCCTGTTCCGTATCCTGTGCAGCGCACAAAAGCCCCTAAAACATGCAAGTACAAATCTTCTGGGATAATGTAACAGTTATTATGACGTCTAGCTTCGACGTGCGCGTTGCGGCGGAAGTGCGAATTCCATCACTTCAGGTGGCGATTCCGAGAGCATGTCTGAAAAGAAGAAAACTGTATGCCGATAAAGACTACGTAAAAGAAATGAGGGGCAAGAATTGAAAACCCAGGTTTTGATCTCTTAAAGGGACACGGCAGAGACGCACTAAAACAGTTTTGAGTTTTTCTGTTAAATATTGCTTCTTATTTCGATATCCTATTCAATCTTTCGATATTCAATTCTACTATTTTGAGACTCCTTCTTTTCCTATTCCCCTTACCTTCATGAGGGGTATCAGACTTGAAACCCGCTTTCTAGGCCGACCCCTCCTCCTTCTTCTCATTAAACCTTTTCTTCTTCTTATTCTTGAGACTCAGACCTACACTTCTGTCTTTATATCAACGTGACTGCATGAATTTCAAGTCCTTTCTTTGGGGGAAAGTTGTGACTCCGTAAAATTGGCTAGAATTCAATGTACACGATCGTTATTTATTAATCACGCTATAGTCAAGGACACTCATTATTCTCTGGTGGTACGAAAAAGGCATGACCGGGAGCGTTCAATATCGTAAAATAACCACTTGTGTTTGTGCTGCCGTGCGCCAGCATCCCTGCACTCTTAGTAAAATGTTATTAAATGGTTAGTAAATGCTTGCATTTACTAGTTCCGAGTGTATTTTAGTACCTTCGCGAAATCTGTTTACTAGCCAGCAGTTAGTAAAGGTCGTAAAGTGCTGCCTTCACTAACCAGAAAGTATACTTGGTGTTTTTAACTGCTAGCCACCCATGTTGCCAGCTCTTTCGTAGATGCGCAGTGGACTTTGCCGCAATCGTGACGGTCTTTAGCAAAATTTAAACAAACTAGTTTTATTGATTACCTTGGAATTAAAGTTCCGCGCTGCGTGATGGCAAGCATATAAGCAAATATAAGGGCCCACGATAATTGTGTAGAAAACATCAGTTATTCTTCTAAATTATATGGTTGCTAACCAGTACACGGTGTGCCATCCCAAAGTAGGAGCATAAATAGTCTTGAAGCCGCTGCTAGAGTAGATATCGGCTGCGTAAAAAAAATTCTTGCTATTCTGTGTGTGCGCTTGCGTGTACTTTCTCATTTGTGATCAATTCATGCATCTATGTATGTTGCTGTGATGTGTACTTACCATGGTAATTACATGAAGTAATTAGCGGCCATTAGTTAATGTACGAGGACAATGCCACTTTGTCTTTTTTAATCCTTTAGGTACTTTTGTAATAGAATCATCTTGATATGGCAGTGCACACGCACATATAAACAAAATAGGCATAAACCTCTAATTGGCTAAATGTAGTAGAAATGATACGGTTAGTAAATTGCTAGTGCGGTTACTAACAACTTAGTGATGGACTAGCCATTCGAGCTAGTACTATTCACTCACTAACTAGGTAGCAAGTTCCCCTAATTTGCATTTTACTACCTTCACTTACTAAGAGGCTAGCGTATTTTGTGACAAGTAACCGGATAGTATTTAGTTAGTGAATATGCCAACCTTTTTTTCTAAGAGTGTGCCCTTAACTCGGCAGCTGTGAACACCACCATGCAATAAGGGAGGCCAAATAATATGATGGATCGTAAAAGCCCACCACGAAAAATTACAAATAAAAAAAACTTCATAAACGTCACTTTGGTGAACGTGATCCCTGTTGCTTTGCCACATTATAAGAACATGGCTGAAGGTTACCGAGGGCAAGGACGAAGTGAACAGGCAGAACGCGCACCAGCGTGAAGAAACGAAAAGAACTGCACTATGAAATACAGGTAGCGCATATCAAAAGCGGTGGTTTCTGGGAATGTGTCCAGTGAAAATTCAAAATATCATTCACAGCGTTTGTACGTCTTTTCGTGCCAGAGACGATCAAGCAGCATAACATGCAACAGAACAAGAAATCAGCTAACGATACTTAGGCGCCACGTGGTTACGATCATCGCCATTGTGCAAGTCAAGACATGTAACACTTTTCACTGTGGAAACTCCTTTGGCTTTTTTTCTACGATATTTCTTTTTGTCGTTGACTAGAACAATAGCACGCTGTCCTAATTACCACCATCTGGCTGTTCGCTAGCGGACCCCTTCGATTTATTTTAAATTTATACGTGAAAAGAAAAAAAAAGGAGCGCGGTATCGAATCGGGGTTAACAAAAGCAATTAGCGGAAGCACCGACCTCGTGCGCACGACTGCTCGAGTCTCGACCATTATGCGCGGTCGTTTGTCATGCGCGCAATGGAAACGCACACGCGTGGCAATGCTTCGTACAAGCGAAATGCATTTGCGGCAGCCCGCACCCGCGCTTTACCGCAAATGCTGCTTTTTGATTGCTCATTTGTTTGTAAGAAGGAAGGAAGGAAAACTCGAATTGCAACCCGAAACGATTCTCTCTCGAAGCGCTTTATTTTGCGAGCAGGCAGGAACGTTTACTGAAGCGCAAAATTCCCGTGGCATTGTCGAGGAAGAAGGAAGGAGAAGGAGAGAAAGGAAAGGAAGGGATGTTAACCAGTCTAGAAGGACCGGTATGCTACCCTACACTGGGGGAAGGGATGGGGGAGACATAAAGAGAGAGAGAAGGAGAGCACGCACGCACAAAAAGTCACACACATCTCACAGTCATGCTAACGTCGTTAGTCTATTGCCGCCGGTGCAGGTCGGATGCCTTCAAGAAGTTGAGCACTGCCTTCGTCGCCTTCACACGCGATGACCTCTCAGGAAGACATTCCAGAATGATTTCTTCCGTCATCGGTCTGGGATCTATGCGAGCAAGAGCGACTGCGAGGGATTTTCTCTGCACATTGTAGCGAGGACAGTGGCAGAAGATGTGCTGTAGTGTCTCCTCGCTACCACAGTTGTCACAAAACGGGTTGTCAGCCATTTGGATTCGAAAGCAGAATGACTTTGTGAAAGCCACTCTTCGCCATAAACGGCAAAGCATAGTGGCATCATTTCGGCGTAGTCCTGTAGGTGTCTGAAGACACAAATTGGTCGGGCAGTGGCGGTGGTGGTTGTGCAGTCTGCTTGCTGTATTACAAGTGGAAGTAGTCATTTCTTGCGCCGCCACTCGAAGATGGCTAGCAGCATCGGTTCTTGATCGGTCCTTGATCGGGCTAGCAGATCGGTCCATAGGAGCAGTTGGTCTTCGAGGTTAGATATTTCCTCCATACATCGTTAAAGAAAGGACACCACGTGACATTTCAGTGGGTGCCAAGTCACTGCGGCCTGATAGGCAATGAACACGCTGACAATGCTGCTAGATCAGCCCTCCAAGGTGACCGGCTCGAGGCATTGTCGAGGAAATTTGGGAAGAACGCATGGAGATATGTTTTATCTTCAGTGACTTTTCGGAGACATCTTCGCTGTATGGATATTTTGTTGAGTGTTTCTACCTGAAGTTGAACATTGGGCATGTGGTTCAGGTTTCCGTTATCTTCCTGCGAGATAAGCGCTCACAAGTGGGTTTGTCTAATCAGTCTTTTAATTCACTTTCACTGACAAACTTCGCTGTCCTATAGATGTTACTGGGTCGTCATCAGGCTGCCTCCACATCCAGAGTTTTGTCATTACCATAGCTTGAAGAAAACTTCATTCCCAACCGACACCTCGGGGATTTAAGCTTAAGTCACTTGTCACTTCGATAATTTGCGCTAGAGTGCGCGGCTGCTCGATCACTCAGCAATAACATTTTAACAACAAGGATGCTGTCGCGCAGCAACAGCGCGTTCTAATTATCGCAATGCGTTGTATTACATTCGCACCTTAAGGGAGGTCGCATCTGTGAAACTACTTTGGAATTCATAGCAGGCGAAACCGTAGAGGAGGCGGATTGCTATATCGTAAGCTGTATAGTTTTTCTCGACAATACGGGGGTGTGGACAAGGGCAGTGCTTAATTGTCATGGCGAGAAAAACAGCACCAACTGCACGGCATAAAGCGCCATATAAGGTTCGACAAAGCTATGCACACGCCCTCACGCAACGCATTGGAATACATCTTGATGTAAATATTCGTGAATATCGTCGTCATTATTACGAAATTTGACTGCGTACGGCCACAACTTACCTGGTAATTTCTGGCGAATTTTGTCAAAAGCAGAAACGTGGCATCAGCGCGCGATACGCATAAAACCGAAGTGCGCATTAATTACTTGTATCAGCTTAATTACATTTCTTGGAAAGTGCACACGGTGTTCATATTACACCTCAGGCTCAACAGAAATATCTTCTTTCCAAAATTTTTAGTCAATGTAACCGCTGCAATCGTCTCGACTGTCTGCGAATCGAGCGCTTTGAAACTCTAGGCCCGTATTCACGAAAGCTTCTTACGCTAAAAAATTTCCGGGAGAAAATATTTAAGGAAGACATATCTTTAGGGCTGCCAGCTGACCTATGGGTAAACCCGCTTACGTAAGAGTTTTCGGCATTCAGCAGGGGGCGTTTAAACCACGTCATTTCACCATGAAGTACGTACCTTCGCTGTTTCTAGTACTTTAACAAACAAGCTACACGTAACTATACAATCAGATCGCGGCCGTCGCGATCTATCCCTCTTTTTTTTTTTTTTTTTTGGTGCCATCACGGGGGCGCGCCGAAAGACTGTTGTCTGCCATTATCCATGAAATGGCGATAACATTGCTTGCGAAACAAACTTTCCGTGTAAACATGGAAACATATCCCAGCCACAGACGATAGACCGGCCTCCATTAGGAATGGCTTGCTTCCGTTTCCTTCCATCCGTTTTCTACCACAGCGCAGGTCATGAATTGAAGACGTGAGTGTACCATGAAAGGAGGTTACAAGAAGCGACCATTTATATGGGAATGTCAGGAAGCGTTCCACGGGAAACGATTCAAGCAGGAAATGGCCAAAAGCTAGCCGGCTGTGGCAAAGTCAGAGTTGCTCTTAGTGCCTGCTAAATGGTGACCTGTTTGTACAGTGTCATTCGCTATTCGGCAGCGATGCAGTAAGGTGGAAAGGCTTCTTTTATAGAGATCCTTCCACAACGCTCAAGCTGACCTGCGTGATGTTGCACCGAGAATGGTCGGTCTTTGCATCTCACGCCTGACAGACGCATGTATTTCGTTTCAGCGATAATCATCCCATAAAACGATTGCACATGATTGACGAGGGTGGCGATGCGGGCTTGTTGGTTGGTCATACTTGAATAAGTTGAGCGCATACGAGGACACGGACTGAAGGAAGAGACGTACACACGTGTGCACGTCTCTTCCTTCTGTCCGTGTCCTCGTATGCGCTCAACTTATTCAAGTATGCACATGATTTACAAGGGAGAGTTTGCAGGCGCCTGAACTCCCAGGATAACTAAGAAAAATAGTAACGAATAACGTGACACCTCACGTTACCGAAAAATGTTAACGTAAGTACGTTACCTGTTCCGAAATGGTAACGAGTACGTTACTAAGTTACCGAAAAAGGTAACGCGTTACCGCCAACACTGGTATATACACATGACAGGATTGCATGAATGTTGTCATCGAGGAAGGCTTCAGCCACAGTAGCTCCAGCGTAAATTGCCTAAGACGTTCAGGCGACAAGCTGACCATAGATTTCTATGTGCGGAGCACTTTAGGGACCCGGCTTGTTCATCCATGCATATTATGTGGCGTGATTACGCTCACAGCTAGTAATGCTCAAAATCAGGTTAAAATAAACGAAGGAGGTCTAAAATAATATAATTGCCAATATAACCAGAAAGTAATCAGAATAATTAACCTAAAATTGCTAAAAACGTGTCCAAAACATGCGTCAAAAGAGAGGGCGCCACTATTTCGCCGAGCGAGCGAATGCGCATCCCCCTGCGCTTCGCCGGCGCTGCGTCGCTACATCTGATGGCGAACACGGAACTCGCTGCAGACGACGCATATCTCAACAGCCGTAACAAGCAGGAAGTAGATAAAGTGCAGCAAAAAGTAGCGCGCATGTCGCCCACCGAGTTTGTTAATCTCCCTAGCCAGATTCTACCCGAGCCGGGGAAACCCTACATGCTTACCTCAAGCATTGGCGTCATTGACGCTTCGGTAAACGAAGCAGTGGGAACTCTGCGAACGGGAATCGCTGAGTGCCATGCTACGCATTTCCTCAGGTTTCACAGAAGTGCCATACCTTTTTTTGTGTGTGTAGCACTTTAGGGGACCGGCTTGTCGTCTATCCAGTGTCTCTGGTTGCATGGTCACACTCAAAATCAAGTGGTCAATGCAGGCCTAAAACAAGGCTAGCAATGCTAAAAACCGGGTTAAAATAAACGCACAAGGCCTAAATATTATAATTAACAGAAATAACCGAGAAATAATCGCAATAGTTACCTTAAAATCTCTGAAAATGCTTCGGAAACATGCGGCTCACACCCGCACAAGAGAGGGCGCTGCCGTCTCGCGAAGCGCGCGATTGCTCCTCCCATCGGCACCTTCGTCGCTACGTCTCAAGGAGAAAACAACCTGATGAAACTCGCTGCAGATGACACGTATCTCAACTGCCGTAGCAAGCATGAATTCGATAAAGTGCCGCAAAAGGTAGCGCGCACGTCGCACACCGGATTTGCAAATCTCTTTAGCAATATTCTATTCTTTTAGGGGAAACCCTACATGCTTACCTCAAACCACGGAGCAAGAATTCTTGAGGAGGCGAAACTGCCCTCGCTCGGGCGTCCTAATAAAGTCACGGAATCGGGCACAGTACTCACGCGCCCTCTGTCGTGAGAGTCCGCTAGCGTAGAAGGAAAAATGCGCGCGTCCCTTTCACCACGCTCTCCAACGAAGCTCGTCCATTCAAGGCCAGTCATCGCCGATTCGTCGTTCGCGCTTAACGCCAGAATGGATGTTTTTGTGCGTCCTCGCCGGCTCCATATTTTAACGCGACAGCATTGAAGAGCTCGTTTGGCAGGAATACCGGTGTCGGCGTCGGTGTCGGTGAGGCTAGCAATCGAGAAGGCGATGCGCACGGGGCCCTATTACGCTATCGCGTTCCACTCTTAAAGGCGAAGCTCAAGCGCACTCCAAGTTTTTTTCGGTAAATTAACGAGAAAAATGGCGTCACATACAGGAAAATTACCAGCGTGATATATTTTGTACAACGCGAAATCTCTCATTTTTGATAACGTAAGCTCAATGAGTTAGGTATAATTTATTTCAATTTATTTCAACGAATGATGGGACTTACCCTATATGCCATCAATTCAGATTTAGGTAGTTGCGGCGGCCGCATTTAGATGGAGGCGGAATGCTAAAAGTCCGTGTTCTTACATTTAGGTGCACGTTACAAAACCCCAGGTGGTCGAAATTTCACGGTGTATTTTTTTGAGAACAGCAGACAAGTAGCTGGGACGACACGTGGAAAGACTGAAGGCACGTCGTCTCGTAACAACACTGGTCGTTTCGGTTTGTCAAGGAGAACGTCGCCACCAAGCTCGCCATAATAGCGCCGCCTGTCTATGTCACTGTCCGAGAAGTGCTTCTAGCAAACGTAGTCACGAGGCGTCAGCTGTCGGTCTTTTCTTGGTATGGCACTAGCCCACGCTTCCGACCTCACTGGGTCACTAGGAACTTTGAAGGTAATTACCTTCTCCTTTCAGGACGCGTATCCACTGCTGCAGTTCGGCACGACACATTTCCGTCCTATCCTGAAGAAGAACTGGTCCAAATCTGCAAAGCACTCTCCTTTGTCGCGGCGTGAAAAGTACGCGCAAAGATCGAGGAGTCGGCGCCGCCGGCGCAACGCGCGGAAGCCACTGAGAGCGCTAAAGAGAAAGAAAACCAGCAAATTGTGAAGGGAACTTTCCCTCCCTAGGCCACATGCGCATGCGCGCGCACAACATGCGAGCGAGGGCCGAGGGGCGCGTGCATGCGGCGGCAGACGTCGTCTGCTCGGGGGCCACTACTAGCAGTTCGTTTCAAGCAATTTACGGCCTATAATTCCGGCAGTATCGATTAGTAACTGCAGCTAAAATATCTGTCATATCTATCGATGGATGTTACAGACAGAAATCTTAGGAATTTTACAATGTACGAGGCGCTATCACGATTTTTATGCGTCGCGTCCATAGAAGAGCATGTAAAAGATGGCAACAGGCCGAAAGCGTCATCTGTCGTGCTTCGGCGTAAACCGCATTCCGCCGTGACGCTATCGCGCCGCCCTCGCGCGCTGCCGCGGCCTAGAGATTCTCCTCCTCAAATACTTCTTTCTCCGTGCCTCAAACACTAACGTCATCAATGGCTTGGTAAACGGAGCAGTGGGGACACTACGAACGGGAATTGCAGCCTACCCGTGCTGCGCACTTCCTCAGGTTAAAAAAAAACGCACATGCGCGTCGCGCCTCAGTGCTATAACCCTGCTAAGATTAGACTTCAGTATATATAAGACGGATAGCTTTATTTTGTCTCTTTCGCCCGTGTTTTAAGGTTATTAGTTGGCATGATGGGGATGATGGACTTAGCATTTTTGGACTGAACTCATGTTCCATTGTCTTTGTTCCCTTTCTTGTCCTTTGTGCGTTCTGCGCTGGTTGTTGAAGATGGATCACCAACTACCCCTATCTCAAACCTTGCTGAAGCAAAACAGAAAGGCGAGCTAGCTGGTACTGATTCATTCTTGTATAACAGAAGCGCAAAATAGACAAGGGCAAGAAAGTGTTCAACACGAGTCTTGCTGAAGGAGTGATGCACGAACAATTACCTGCAGTACCTGCAAAGCAAAGTACCTGCAGAAATGTCCTGGAGGGCTTCCGCGAGGTGTTTTTGTAGAGCGCCAGCAGCAAAACCTATGGAGAGCGCGCCGGCAGTATCCTACCTAGCACGCATTTGAGGCGCGTCCGATAGAGGGCGACTCCGTAACTCCTCGGCCTCAGTACTTCATTATTTGATATATAATGATGCACGTTTGCGTAAACAGTGTGCCCTGCGGCAGATGACCTTGAAGTGATCGTCTGCTGCGAGCGGCCAATGAAACACAAATGTATCTTATCGGTCGATGATACCGCCGACTTATCGAATTGCTACTTAGGAAACTCTGTTGAAATATGCTGTTCCAGCAAATTAGCATTATTTGCGTTGTTATAGTGTTTTATGTTTGACGTGCAGTGAGAGAACCATATAAACTGACACCTATAAATGAGAAGAAGCCTGTGTAAGCTTAGTGTGTGTCTCTCTGCCTGCACTTGATGGCGTGTTTCCATCTTGCTATGTGACTGGACGTCATGTGTATTGTTATTTGTAAACGTACTGGTGTCCTTGTTACTGCATTTTATTGGCACTCTATCGTTATGTTCCTGGAATGTACTTTGTCTTTAGCGCCACTTTGTGAATTGGCTTCGTGCTCATGTGAATAGCTACGGATTGACTGGCAAGCTGTCTCGATTTTTTCTAGGTTTTCTTTTTCATGTCTGTGATCTACACTAGTTATATTTTCTGCGAAAATGAGTGGCCGGCGCTATATAAAAGGGCCAACATCTCCTAAACTACAAATAATAATAATAATAGGAAGAAGAAGAATAGGAATAACAACAACAACAATCACAATAATAACAATAAGAAGAAGAACAAGAAGAAAACAAACCAGATTTAAACCATTTCATAAAACGACCCATTTTTTTAACCAATCACCCACAGTGGCTGTGAGCCACAGTGAATAGGTGAACAAGAACAAGACTATCAGTGTGAAGTCCTCTCTAGACGCATGTTTCGAAATAAACGTGTCCGATTATTCTTGCGCAGTTATTTGAACGAGAGGGTCCATCACTACAGTACAGGGTAGGATAACAACATTTGGTCAGGTCTTGGTAAAAGCATGTTCGTGTGTGCAATCGAAAACGGGAGAAAGCCCCACAAACGCGGCCACCGAAAACATAGAATTTGTTGGAGAAACGAAACAGCTTTAGCTCAAGATAAACAAAGGGCGCACAGTGACGACGACCATAATGCGGCGTTGACCAACATCTCTTCCGCTATCTGCGATACGGCTGTCAATGCGGATTCACTTTGTCAACGCCTTGACCCTCTTGGAAAGAAGCCCATTGACAGGTCCATTTTTCTATTACTTTATCGCCGCTTTCGCCCTCGCTGAATTTGATTTTTAGTGAAGAGTAGACGCTTCTTGACCCCTGACTTTTTTTTTATTTATTCCACGTTTCTACAGGTTTCGTTCGGTTTCGGGAGTTCGTGTGGCACTTTTAAGAAAAAGCCGCAGGCTTTAACATTACAGGCTTGCACGTACAGCAAATGTTGTATTTGAAGATACTTGGCGCATTAAAACGCGAGCTTCGATACTGCAATATCAACGTTACACGCCTTACACTTCGAAAGTATCCTTCTCAAAACGCTAGCTCCATGTACACTTCTCCAACGACATTTTATCATTTACACTGATAACGGTTCAGAGCAGCCACAACCCAGCAAAAAGAAAGGCATACGGCTAATAATATTAAGTGTTAGGGTTTCACGTCCCAAAACGATACCGTTATCAGAGAAGCCGTTGTGGAGCTCTCCAAATATTTCTACCACATGGGGTTCTTTAACGTGCACCTAAATAGAAGCACACGGG
The DNA here is from genome assembly GCF_013339695.2 of Rhipicephalus sanguineus. Lineage (NCBI taxonomy): Eukaryota > Metazoa > Arthropoda > Arachnida > Ixodida > Ixodidae > Rhipicephalus > Rhipicephalus sanguineus. The sequence goes on along the minus strand of NC_051180.1, from coordinate 47,209,996 downwards.
GTTGTCGCATTTTGCTTCCATCAAAGCGCGGCCGCCGCGGCCGGTGTTCGATCCCCCGACCTACAGAAAAGAAAATTGCTGAGGCTTCTTTAAGGCGATAACAGTGGTAAAGTCAGGGAGGGCCGCTGATAGTGCTGACAAATGCTTGGAAGGAATTCGTGTCCTTTTATGTTACCTTGCTCTCATAAATTAGATTACGTTGGATGGCTACCAGCCTTCAATCAAATAAGCGGCACTTCCAACCAATAGAGTTTTGTACAGGGGACACGTTACGAATGTGAACGTTGAGTGGAGCCTGAAGGATAGTGCTTTGTACAGACGTGCGCAAACTTGTAATGCTCCGAGATAATGACCATTAAATGGCAACAATTCTCTCTTCTTAGTCTGGGAGGTAATCTTTCACTAATAGCAGGCCTCTTCCTGCTTAGGTCAGGAAATTCTCAAGTACGTTGGCTTAAAAGGGTCATGAACCACACCTCGAGCTTGGGGAAACAACACATTCTATGAACAGCAAATACCTGCTGTGAACAGTTCAGCCAAAGTTTGTAGTCGTGCGAAGCACGTAGAGTTTACATGCGGGGCGCCCAGTTACTTTCCCACGCGCCTACTCTTCCTAAAGAGGCTTGCTCCTCACTCTCTTCGAAGTGGCTGGTGCTTGTTCCATGACGTCAGTGAACGGAGTGCTGCTACTGGCTGACAGATGACATAAATCAGGAGCGGCGTTTGCATCAGTTGCGCTTCCTGTCATGGGGTGTCGCCACGCCCCGGCGCCTCGCGCTATAATGTGCTAAAATTCATAGCAGCAACACAATCGCGCAAAGGAATCACAACGCGAGTGAGCGATCGCGTTTCATGAAGCGCGCTGATGAAAGTTTTAGCGGCGAAGCACCTTAGGGTCTTGGCGTGTCGGCGTGCATCGTGCATCGTCGTTTGCTGTCGCGGCGTGCATCGTCATCTTCTCTTGGGACGGTCCGTTTACTCGAGCGCAAGAGAGGACTCCACCGCCTCAGCACTCGCCGTGTGGCGAGAGAGGGCAAACGACGCGCGTTCACTGTGGAAACGCTTTTTCTGCAATCAACGCGGAACTACCAGCTCGCAAGGAACGAGAACGCGCCCTCGCGAGCGAGAGACAACGCCGACGCAGGCAGCGTCTGCTAGCGAGTGTCTTGATTGAAAAACAGACTGCTCGCGCTGCACAACCGTTCGCCGGCCACCCCATATATATAAACGCTGGATCTTGACCTGCGATGCAGTGCCGGTGGGAGATTTCTCTTGTGCGCAGTTTTTTTTTAATGATTTTCTTAGTCGGGCTATGTAAGGCATCCGGCGTTGTCCGCGCGCGTCTCCGCTCTCACTCCATCTCCCATAGCAACAGCTGCGGGCGCGCGCGCTTATCCTCGCCCCTCGCAACCGGAGCAGGTGGTGCGGGCGGAGTAGCGGAGAGTGAGTGGAGAGCACGAGCGCGCTCTGGCGTGTGAAGGCGCTCGCATCGTGAGAGCTCCGCGGAGCTCCCGCGTGTGAGTAGAAAGTGTAGGAGAGGGTAGGTGCAGTGCTTCGCCGCTCCTTCTCTCGCCGTTCGCTCTCTCTCCTCCCTGCGCCACCGCCTCAATGCAGTGCGTTTGAAACGCGTTTGTAGCGTTTGTGCTGCCTTGGCACAGCCTGAAAACAGAGTGTTCTAAACGCGTTTGTGCTGCATTGAAGGCGGTGGTAACATCCCTGAGTTGATTTCGAACGCACGTAGAAAGCGTTCGTTGAAAGAGGCGCCCAAAAGGGAGACACTTGAGCGCGTCGATGTGTCCAGCTTTACGCCATTAAAATTACTATGCCGTGCACTCTCGGCGCAAGAAATGCATTCGCATTTCCTCACGATTCCCTTCGGGGAGGTGGGGGCATTTTCTATTTTATTTGCGACATAGACTTAAGGCATAATATTTGCTATGTATATTTGTATTAAATGTGCGCCGTTAGGCCGGTGTTGGGTATGAAGTGAAGAAGTGTCTTGTGGAATGTGGTGTCATGTGTCCATCGGTCATAACTTTGTGTCGCTGTAGCGAAGGCCAGCTTGCAGGAGATGACGGGAGCGTTCCGACTGTAACCCTTGGCATGTCCATATAAAGTGGTATGTATCTGCTTGCATCACCCGAACAGAACAGTACAGGCATGTAGCACCCACTGGCAAATGCGACCAGTTCCATGTTGAGAGAGAAGAGGAATAGATGGAAAGTCTGTATTAGTAGGGCAGTGTGCCTGTTGGTTGGCAGCAATATTGTGAGGGTTCGCAGCATGGCCTTGAAACCAGTGTGCCCTGACGCAAGTGGCTGTATTACGGTTCATCTGATGTATCACCTCGCAGATTTCCATCTCCTTGTGAACTTTCTTGAGTTTCTGGATAGCCGCTAAAGAATTAGTGAATACGGCAAGTTGCTTAATTGTAGGCAGCTTAGAGGAGACATCCCGCAATAGATGGCTTGAAGTTCCATTAAAGAGGACCCGCTTCCGCGAGTCCTCTTTATTATTATTATTATTATTATTATTATTATTATTATTATTATTATTATTATTATTATTATTATTATTATTATTATTATTATTATTATTTATTTTATTTTTTGAAGATGCTCCAAGCTAGTCCCACCAGTCGTTTCTCGAGTACGCGCAGAACACTAAAGCTTGCGGAGAAAAATATTGCAACTTTCATGTGGCATGGCTGAATCAGTGATTTAACTTGATATATCGTCCAGCATTGAAAGCTCTCTTCCCTTATCGCCTTTAGATATCCCTATTATTTGGAAGGACTGAGTGTTGGGCGAGTTGGTACTCCATTACTACGAAAAACTGCGCAAAATAAACAGGGACAAGTGAGACACACGCACAAGCGCTGACTAGCAACTGGAAGTTTGTTGAAGGAAGCACAAAAATATAAGTAACCGGAAAAACCACGTGAACGATTAGGGCCTTTGTCAGTGTTCAGTATAGATGTGGAGGACCTTTTCTACACCTTGGAGCATGACACCCTGATGAAAAGTGTAGAGGAAAGTGTAAAAGTGCAGATGAACGATTAGAGGTTGGCGGTTAGATAGTCTATCTCTAGTTTGTGTAACGTAAGCGAAAGCCTTGTAACGCACATGCTGCCATACTTGTGGATGTAGAATGCCTCAGCCACTTCTCGCGCTGTCCTATCTTTATGCCTTGACAACACCTTTGTTTCCTGCAACAACGGGTGACATTTGCAAACTTTGCAATGCAAGCACAGATTTGATGAAGGCTGAGCTTTCAGCGAAGCCCTGTGATCTATTAGACGATTGTTCACACACCTCCCGGTTTGCCCGATATAGCATTTTCCGCAAGACAAGGGGATGTGATAGACAACGCCCTTCCCGCATGCAACTAACGCCTCCCGATGATTAACTTCACATTCATTCCACTTTTTTCCTTTGCCTTCGACTTTCCTATCCACTGCTGCGCAGACTCGGCCCAACTTGTTCCTAGAAGAAAAAAACCACCTTAACACCATACTGGTTTCCCACCTTTTTCATACGGTGGGAGAAAGCATGAAGATACGGAATGCAGGCGATGGGCATTTCTTTATCAGTGGCCACCCTGTAGCCACCGCCCTTTCTTTCCTGTTTGAATTTATTCAATAATCTTTCACTTATACAGGCTAGGTTTCCTTCAGGAAAGTTTGATAACTTAAGTCTTTTGATCTGGTTATCGAAAGCCACCGACATTTGATGCGGGCACGACTTGCGCAATGCAGATTCTAAGCACGATGCGGCTATACCGTTCTTTACTAACTTGGAGTGGGAAGAACGGAGATCGAGAACGGGCTTAACCGACCGAGGCGAATACAACCAACACGTATGCTCCTGCCCAATCTTGATTTTCAAGTCCAAAAATTGAATACAATTGTCTTTTGGGACCTCAAAAGTAAATTTCAAACCCCGCCCCTTCTCCTTGAACATTTTCAGCACATTGACTCTAGCATTCACGCAATTGTTCTTTTCAACAAAACCAAGAAAATCATCGACGTAACGCATAGACTTAAGTGCTACACATCCCAAGGCCACTTCGAGGTCATAATCAATCCTACCTAGGCACACTTCACTCAGTATAGGCGCAACACGGGAACCGATACAAACTCCCGATTTCTGCCCGTACACTCCACCTTTCCATTCAACCAGAGTCGAGCGTAAATATACCGACAACAGCTCCAGGAAGGCCCCCACAGAAACGCGACACTCATTCTGGAACCTTAGCTCGTCGTTGTCCTCTTGTATGCAGTCTCTCACACTTTTCATCAGGGTGTCATGCTCCAAGGTGTAGAAAAGGTCCTCCACATCTATACTGAACACTGACACAGGCCCTAATCGTTCACGTGGTTTTTCTTGTTACTTATATTTTTGTGCTTCCTTCAATAAACTTCCAGTTGCTAGTCTGCGCTTGTGCGTGTGTCTCACTTGTCCCTGTTTATTTTGCGCAGCTTTTCGCAGTACTATTATTTGGGTTCCCTTCTCTCATTGTCTCATTGGACTAATTACCCGTCGAGGTCATCCTCGCCTTCCTGGAAACAAACGCCCTGTATATGTTACCGTGCAAATGCATTGTAAGAAATAAGGAAGCGGACAAAAAGTGCTGTTAGACTGTCTTACGTTCATAACACATAAAAGAACAAGCATAAGACGTAGCAAGAAGAACAGACAGGACAAGCCTTATCCTGCTTCTTCGTATTCATCCGTGCTCTGTTATTCACTCTGTTAGTGAACCCTATACGCTAGACATATACAAACTCGCTCAGTTCTTACTTTTACGCACTCACGTGTGAACATTTTCATGCAGTTAATGCCTAAAGACACAAAGCCGATCTTGTCCATAATATACTATTTCTCAGGAAACAGCAAGATATGCTGGTTCTTGGTAAGAAACCCGAATGGCCCAACATCATAGAATGGAACAAGCTTCGTCGCTGCACCTAAATGGCCACAGCGCACCGCGTGTGGGAGCACCTTGCCAACGTCTGCGCAAGACGAAGAACGGAAGGGAAGCGCTTTATTCTGCGCCCGCTAAAGAAACCCCAGGGTGAACGCGATAGGAGCGCGCCGTCCTTTTGCGAGACACATGGAAATCTGCCGACGGGCAACACCGTACCACTTCCTCCGGCGTACTTTATCATGCGGACCACGTTTCACGTCCCATTGTACTTTCCTGCTACCCGAGCGAAGCTAAACGCCCTACTACACTGAGAGATAGCGAGGAGAGGTTGCTGCTTGTAAACGGAATCCGTAAAGTGTGCCTAAATAAGAAGGAAATACGAAGTTACGATGCACTCGTACAAAGAGGACGGAAGGAGTTAGATACGGTGGGGGTATGCAAGAGCGAGAAATAAATATACAGGGAAGGAAAGAGTCTGTTTAGGGTTCACCATAGGATGCGCAAGTCGTTGGATGCGGTGCACAATCAGAACGAAAAATATCGGCCTAGGTTTATACCGTGGAGGACGTGCTGTCGCTTCCGTAGTGGCAACTGAGACGCAATGCTCTGATAAGGAGAGAAAATTTTGTATTTAGGTCACAGAACGAAGCTGCATGCGTAAACTTGTGCACTGAGACATCGATTATTCCGACTTGCCAATGGAAGTGAGCTTGCAAACGTGTGGCATCACGAGCCACCTTTGTTCACCTCAGGCAGGCAGCGAGAAACCAAATTACATCGTGAAACATCGCCTATCGAGCTTATCGATTACGTCACTGTTCGTGCCATTAGCTAAACGACAGTAAGCAAGCAGTCGATAATTTTACGAGGACAAATAAATATAAATGAAGGAAACGTACGTGAATCGGTCAAGCAGTGCCATGGCACAAACAAAGCTAGAAAATACAGCAACGCAGAACTTACTTATGAGAATACGGACTCGAAATGGATAACGTTTACATGCGTGAGTGCGTTGCGCGCGTGGGCGGGTGTGAGTGTGTTCTAAGAACAGAGGCTAAAACTGCACACATAAAAATTAGCTAAATGGTAAACACACGGGGCAGAAAAATAATCAGCAATACGAATGAACATTCACTCAGGGCACAAAGGAGGATGATGTAATTATACCATAGTTTAAGAAATTGTGAAAAAAAGAAGCCCGCAAAAGAAAGCTAGACCAAGGAAAAAGGTTGGCTTTCTTAAATATAAAGATGGATAACGAAAGGAAACCCAGGTGAGCTTAGCGACATGGTCACAACTAAATAACATGCCGCATAAGATGTTAGAGCTCAATCCCGCAGTGACAGAATAGTCTCGCCAGCCGACAACAAAACCAGCCCTAAAATGACTGTTCCTTTCATCGCTACCGAAAAGTAATATACGCGCTAGAACACCAGGAAATGAACAAGATACAGTCACATGTAAGTTCGTAAGTTTAAAAGACCGAAATGCTTTAACAGAAAACAAATCAGGTAATAAAGAAAAGTGTAGCAAAACAAGAAGACAAAACGCTTTTTAAGGAACTTTTATTTTTGTCGTCTTTCGTTTCATTGTTCAGTGCTGGCTAACAAAAGCACGAAATCTCGGGACGACTGCCAAGAAAGGACAGCTTTGCTTAGTGGAAATGATAGCAATAAAAACAAAACGATAAAACCTAGATTACAAACGAAAGCACCCAGCTCCGCAGCATACGCTAAAACAATATTACAAGAGAAACCTGCTCAAAAGGTAGAGGAATGAGGACAGTGGACGTGTAATCCGCTGTAGAGATATCAACTCTGGGGAATAAACACATATTAGCTAAAAACAAATCATATGACTATCTTGTGTCACCTGTCCTAAGCAACACTATTCAAGGCTCTAACATGGGAAAAAAAAAGAAAAAAGAAGGAAAGTAACAGCATCCTCACAGAAAAGCACGCTTCCTACAGGAGGCCCTTGCTCGCGGCTATCAGGATCTGCGGCCAGTTACAAGAAAAGATGTCACTTCTCTTGACCAGAGCGGACCTGAAGTGCTCGGACAGTCGGAATGGGCGAGATAATGTGCTCCGGCAGACAGCGCGGGCCCTAAACCGTGTTTTTCGACGTGCAAGATGCACTTGTTTGTTCGACTCAGTAAGCGGCTTATGGTCAACTGAAGAGTCACGAACCAAAATAGCGCAAAGCTGCGATAGAAAGGAAAAGTCAATGTGAAGGCTTTACGAGGCGCTGTGTGAGAGGCACGTTCAAGAAAGGCAGGACAGTCGCACACCGACTGAAGTGGACAGCGACAATGCCAGTCAATGAGGGCATTCGTTTTCGCATCTCCACGATTAATTAGGTGGCAGGAGATTCTTTGAAAGTAAACAAGCAACGTTGGTTCAACAAAGAAAGCTTATCTACGGCCTTCAGCAACTTCGACTACCATATGTTAGGGGCAAATAAAGTGACTATAAGCAAACAGATAGACGCTCACGGTTAGGTGTTCAAGACTATAGGCTATGTACGTCCCTATATTTGGCCTTCTGTGGTGAGAACGGTGACAATGTTAAGTCACATCTGGCTATGCCACAGCTTTGACGCGGAAGTAAAAGCAATGTTCTGAGCCTTAACACAAATAAAAGCTTCGAAGACGTTGTCTTTGCCGAAAAGCAAGCGGCAATAAGAAAGAGTTATACGACTGCTCATAGCTTTTCATCAAGACACCGGACTGATCAATTCCTGGTGATACACCACGCCTGCTACAACGCATAAAATGCTCAGACGACGTGTTTTAAGGGCGTGGCACTTTAGGGTCCCGGCTTGTCGTCCATCCGGAGATGTCATGTGGCGCGATCACGATCAAAATGAAGTGGTCAATACAGGCCGAAAACAAGGCTAGCAATGCTTAAAAGAGGTAAAATGAACGAACGATGTCAAAAATAATTTATTCAGGAGAATTAACCAAGAAGTAATTGAACAATCAACTCGAAATCGCTAAAAACGCTTCATTAACATGCGGCTGACTCCTGCTCCGCGTTAGAGAGGGCGCCACTGCCTCGCCAAGCGCACGATTGCTCCTCAAACCGGTGCTTCTCGGGCGCCACAACTAAAGGGAGAAAAAACCTGACTGAACTCGCTGCAGAAGACACGTGTATCAACTGCCGTAAAAAGGAGCAAGTCGATAAAGCGCAGCAAAAAGTAGCGCACAAGTCACACACTAAGTTTTCTTTCTTAAATATTATTTATTTCTTATGATCAACCGAGGGACGACAACAACCCCTTCATTTATTTTTACTCCAATAAAGTAAGTTTATTGAAGTAAAAATAAATGAAGGGGTGAAGGGAAGGTAAGTTTATTGTTTACTCTACACTATAGTATGCCGGGTGTTTCAAGAAATGTGTCCAAATTTCTCAAAAACCAGGGAAATGCGATATTTCTTCGCTGCCTTCACACTTCCTTCTTCTGTAGCCGAAGCTACAGATTGTTAAATACATCGTTTGGGACAGTAATTAAGAAAGTTAGATTAATTAGCGTTCTAATTAGTGGAGTTGAGAGGTTATGCCAAATGTGAGAATTGAAGTCATTCATGCGATTAATCCATTGCAGCTTTGAGATTTCCAAAAAGCGGCCTTTGCTAACAACTGTGAAATAATAAAGTTCAACACAAAAAGCGGAAGAAATCAACTGTCATATTCTTCTGAGACGTACAGAATGAGTGAGAGTCGTTATATCATCCATCAACTGACTTCGTTGTGTGGGTGTGCGGGCTGCGCTTGTAATTATAGCACGCATGACGCACATACGCAACCAAACGCGGAAGAACTACACCTCTGTAATCGTTGACTTGAACAGTGGCGTCATTCTGGTCATCTGCTTGTTGCGCTCATCGATGCTTCGGTTTCGGTTTCGCTGTTAAACTTGCTTGAATTTCATTACGCCGCAGTATTTACCAGATGCCGCTTTCTCTATTTCTCAAAGTTGCGATGGGTTCCTCGCATTAAGAACTTTAAATCTCCCATTTGACATAACCGCCTAACTCCGCTAAATAAACAATTAATTAATGTAACCTTCCTAATTAGTTTCCCACATTATGTCCGTAACCATCTTAAGATGCCTGCCGCTACAGAAAAAGCATTTGTGAAGGCAGCAAACAAGTATCGCATCTTCCTGATTTTTGAGGATTTGGGACACATTTCTGAAACACCCAATATAGTATTAGTAAGCTGTGTAGTATTAGTACAACATATGAAAACATAACAGAGAGACATGTCACTATAAAGAAGCTAAACACTCAATTACTGTACAGGTAGGAAACACGAGAAGAAATAGTAAAATAATTCCGCTTGCTTCAACATCACCACCACCACAAGAAAAATAATAAAAACGAACACGAAATAATTTGTCATTTGTATTCGACTTGTTCACCTACTACGTAAAAATAATTAGAATATGATGTACGTTGGGCTGCTGCGATAGTTGAAACTATAATACGATGGCGAAGACGATCTTGCAATAATAAGTAAGGCCGTGGAGAGTATGTCTACATGACAACATAACAAATTATAAAAAAGGTTGGAAGCAATATGATGCATAAGCAACAAATTCCGCATTAGGGTATGCTAATGTTTACCATAACTCGGATTGTTGGGTTACTGATGTTTCCAAGCCACTGGATAGCATACAACGGGGCTAGGTTGTTTGAAAACACACAAAAAATGTAGGTAGACGGGGTAGAAGTAAAAGGGAGAGAAGCAATCCGAAAACGGCCAGAGGAGAAGCAAAAACGGCTGTGTTTCTTTTTTTTCATGAATGGGGTTACAAAAACGGAGAAATGAAGAATACGAAGAGGTTAAGTAAAACGCAATAAAAATTCGAATAAACCAGAAGGAGGGGCCACTACGCATCGTAGTGTTATGTAACTTTTCTATACGTTATTTGTTTACTTTTTTTTATTGAATGCCTCGGACATGTCTGATCAGGCAGACAAACAACCAAGAAGACATGTCCTACTCTCTACAGTCATTTGATTATATCTATGCACTTCTCTGGAGCACTTCCATGTGATTGAAGCTATGTCGTGGCACCTAAACAAGCTTCTATCGTAAAAATGGGGAAAATATCAAAATGTAACGAATTTATCCAACACTGGGCCGCCTTATCTAAACAACCGCCTTAGACTCGTCGGAACCAGTATTTTCGAAGCAACGCAGTCGTAGAAAATTTCAATAGAACGTCCACTGCCACGTATGAAATCACAAGAGAAATCAAAAGAAATAATAACAACAATAACATAAAAAAATGAAAGAACGGGTAACCGGCAGAAAGTAGAAAAATTTGGCTCACTGTATGAACAGAAGACACTGCACAACAAAAAAGAACTCTTGCACCAGCAGTGAGAAGAAAGCAAACCAGTGCATGTCACCGCTAGCGTTTTTTCTCGCTGTCATGCTAATCAAAGTGCAGTGGGTGGGAAAGCAGCAGACTCAGTGGGAAATCGACGCGTAACTCCACAATTGTCAGCGATGTTGACCGCTCAGGGGCAAACGAGGATGGAACGATCGAAAAATGGGGTGTTAGATGGATGGAATACCGCCGAAAAAGGCGTGAAAACGTCCAACCCAAAATAAAACAAACGAAGAAAAAAAAAGAAAAAAAAACTGACGGTTTCACTCGACGGCGATGCATTGAAAGCGATAGCAAGATTTGGCTCTCTGTTGAAGGCGTCTAAGAAGCCAGGGAGGTTATACTAGACATCGTCCAATTACGCTGAGTTGTCAAGTTCTCTGTGCTGTCAGCTCTGGTTGGCCCACAGTATTGCTACCGCGTCGCTGATTGGTTCAAGATGCCGTCATTAGAGAATTGGACAATGGCGTGACGAAGAAAAACGCCTATTGAGTTTTGAAAAATATGTTCTGGGGTTTTATGAGCCAAATCTGTGATATGATTATAAGGCACACAGTAGTAGCGGAACTCCGGGTTACTTTCGACCACATGAGGTTCTTCAACAGGCAACTTAAGAAGTACATTGGTGTTTCTGCATTGCGCCTTCATTGAAAAGCGGCTGGTGGAGCCAGGAATCCAACCAGCAACTTCGAGCGTAGTGCCGCTGCCTTTAGCGCTATGGTAGCTCGGCAGGAAAAGCGAATGGCGTTGCCGACTTCGCACATGTATGGTGAAAGAGAAGCACGAGATCGACGAAAAGCCGTCACCGATTAGCCCTCAAAGAAAGACGCAAATAAATTTAGCTTGGCATTGACTCTTCATTCTTTTCATACCGGTGTATGTGTACCACGGTGCGGTATGCACAGAGCTATTCAGTATACTGAGTGCGTGCACAGCGCTCACTTTAGCCTGAAAAACGCCTCCTCGCCGGAAAAGCCAGATAGCTTCCTTGTGACTCCAACAATGTCGAACGCGCGGAGCCAACACCACCTGCGGAGCGTGATTATGCATCTTAGGACCGTAGTCAAGAGGGGGGGGGGTGCTAGCCCCCCCCCCTCCCCCCCCCCTTGGCTACAGGCCTCACCCTTACCAAAATTCTGGGGGGAGGGCCTCTAGGCCTCCCGGCCGAAATTTTGGTGAAGTAGGTTTTTTACCAGAAATAAATAATCAAAATAGGTGTTTTTCTCAAATAGTCAAGGTGTGCAGCAATTGCCCCCCCACCGCCCCCCCCCCCCCAAAAAAAATATGCCTGGCTTCGGGCCTGATGCGTCTACTGGAATTTGTCGTTTTTGCCATGTTTCTTTTTTTCAGTCGGATGCCACGTGAGTCTCTGGAGACCTTCTCCTCCTCCACACGTGAACCGCGCATGCTCAGGAGCTCTATCACGCGAATGGCCAATGGGGTGGCGCAAACCTACACCCTCTAGTCTCTCTCTCTCTCTCTCTCACACACACACACACACACACACACACACACGCACACGCACGCGCACACACACACACACACACACACACACAAACACACACACACACACACACACACACACACAGGAAGGATCAAGCAGCGCGAGTCAAAATCCCAGCCACCTAAAGAATGAACGAACTCTGCGAAAGCTTTTAAGGCTGCCCGAACAAGCGAAAAATTCAATTTCGAGAGTCGCTTCACGGAGCGGATGAGCGTTGGAAGCACTCTTGATGAATTTCCGGCTAGCTGGCCCGTAACGATATCCGCAGCCTCCACCGGAGGGCATCACATAGATACCCAGAAACGAAACGGTGCGAGAGAAGGCGAGATGGCAAGTAAACAACATTTAGCCACTAATAATTTCCGGAATGTCACATATCTGATAGTTATGAGATGATGATAATGTTATTGAAGACGACGATTCATATATGTGGCGTTTTATGGCGCAGAGACCAGTTATAGTCAACATAGTTATGTACCCTATGCTATTAGTAGCCGACCCTTCCGCCTCACTCCCAATCCCTGAATGAGATTCATTGGGTACGGGGGAAAGGTTCTGATCGTGTGCTGACAAGAGACATGTGGTTTTAATTAATAAACGCTTAAGTAAAGAAAACGTAATAGTGGAATGGACCAGCAAAAAAGCAACAAATTGAGGAGCGGTAGACCAGTTGTACGTCGGGCAGCCGGAGGAATAATATTGTTTATTGTACGCGCACACAAACATCTTATAGCAGGGATGTTATGACCGCGGTTTGCTGTGTGTCGTAGATAGAGAACTATCATCATCATGAACCGGCACGCGCTCATTCCCCTTCCAAGCACTCTGTACGGGTGGTTAAAAATTGGCCGCGTATCTGCGTGCTTCGCTGCAAATGTCGTGTAAAGACGATAGAAGAGGCGCTGTGTGAGATATGGACGCCATCTGGCAACACGTCGGGAAACATGAGTGCTGTGTTGCGTGCTGGTAGTCCCGGCGCAGCAGCAGGCGAAGACCGGCGGTGACCAACGCGACCGGCGGGGACGCCAGCCAGCCCGAACACGCGGTTTGGCGCGAAGCACTGAAGCAGAAGAAACGTCCGCACTCAACGAGTACTCTCCACACACTCTTTTATTCACACGTCGCCTGGGTAAAACAGGAATGCCAGAGCGGCGCCCACAACCGGCAGCCTGAAGGCCGCCCACAACGCTGCTTTTTCACTTTTTAAATATTTTTTTCACCTTCTTGGCCTTCTCAAAACTAAATTTTTTCAACACCAACCCATGGGATTCGTACAGTGCAATACAGAAGCGAAACCGAAGCACAACAATGAGCTCGTGCGGAGGGCACGGAGGAAGGCAAATTTCAGCGCAGTCGCATTTTCAGTGCAGCTTAAGAAACTAGGGTCCTTAAAATTACGCATGTATGCATTTTCTATTAAAGGAACACGCCACCTAATACTTACCTAGTGATGTTGCACCTCAGATATGCATGATATTTACTTTTTGATCGACAACGTTCACAAGTATGAACAGCCGTACCAGTTCAAGACGGCTGGTCCTTGGGCAAGTGGTTCAACTTTGGCCGAGTGGCTGAATCGAGGGACGTGCCGACAAACAGAAAGACAGACAGAAAGACAGACCAAAATTTCTCCGTTTAAGTATCCCAAGAAAGACTATCGTCTTTAAAAGAGAATCTGAAACGTACCCACCATGTCTGCTATGACCCAGCCTTGCACGACTTACTACTGCAAGCTGCGCTAATTTTATTACCAGTGACGACTTGTCATTCCTTGAGTCTTAGTTGAACATTGTTAGTCGCTTCGACGATGATGCCACTTGTCAAATTCTCCTCGATCTTCTCAGTAGCGCAAAGCATAGACGGCGTCACTTCAATGGCAACTTCAAGTATATAAGCCCTATAGAACTTTTGCAACACGATACATTGTTGGACCCGCGGACATCAGCATAATTTCTACAGAAAGCATTCAACGCGTCTTTTTATTTCTTATTTGTCCAAAGATGTATTCAAGGCAGCGTTTTCATTTAGACTTCTTTGCATGGTGGTACAGGAAGGGCAGTTCGCTTGAAACATAGTACAACCTAATCCCAGTACTGATCGACAGCCTCCCAAAGCATGATATAAAGGCATTCATGGATAAATATCGGAGTTCGTTTGCTATATATTTCTTCGGAAACATGTATGGGAAAAGCTACTAACAAGCAAGCGACACCACCAAAACTTACAGATTTTCTTCTTTTACATTCATTTCAATAAAACTTGACAAGTGCAGCAGCAAAATAAACAAAGAAGGGCGCACGCACTGAAAGGAACAAAGAATAGGCTGCTTCGCACAACAGCCAGTGAAACTTCTGAGGCTGTGTTGAAAAAACAGGAGGCGCACAAAGAGAGTACGCGAAATAATAGCATGAGGACGAAGCCTTCTAACAAAAAAGAATTTGGATCCGTGGGGACTACGCTGGAGTGAAAACCAACAGAGCCCGATAACGCGGCGAGCTGTAAACGGGCGAAATCGAAGCAGAAAAGAAAAAGAAGGGAGGGAGGGGAGGTGGGTGCAGCAAGAAACTTACGTCGTTCGCACAGGCCAAAACGTCTTTACACCAACAGCCCCACGCACGTAAGCAGAAAGAAAAGGTAACGCTAGGCAGTTTGCAAGAGCGTGGAACTACTAAACTTTCCATGCTGCCAGCGTGTTAGCCCAGCGAGTGGGAGGTGAGGAAGCGCAGCTTACCGTGCACCTGAAAACTCTGGCTCGAGTTGATACGTGTAGTAGTATGCCCGCACTAGCACTCAACTTCGCCTTGCAATCTCGTAAACAGAGAGTCTCGAAGAAAAGTTTGATGCGAATCTGAAAGCTTTTGTTCAGCCCCCATAAGGCTTACGTGCCTATGACGTTTGGTACAGCACATACGAGAGTTCGGCTACGAACAGTATTTACCTCCGAGGGCTTGAAGAACAAGGGTAGCAAAGCGGGTACGACCTGGTTAACCTCCCTGCCTTTCCTTCGCTTTTATCTTTCTCTTGAATGAAGCGCGATAAATGTACCAGCTATCAGTTACATTTTACATGACTTCATTTAAAATACATAAATCTTTTTTAATGAACTCGGCGACCCATTTGTAATAGATAACAGCAGTATTTTTCATTATCAGCTGTGTGAAATACGTAACCACTTCTGCTGAACCCGCTAACAATACAGTGAAACCTGAGGCGTCTTAAAGTATTGTTATTGTTAAAAAGCAACAAAAATGAGCAGGCCTGGTCACGTATACACTGACTTCATGGACAGCTCTAGATCCATGTATATAGATGTCAGGCGCAGTAATAACCAAAATATGCTTCCTTAAAGGGAATTGTGAAGAAGTACCTGAAAAAAAAACGAGAGTGAAGCAGACGACAGCAGAGCGTCCCTCAAGAAGAGGAACGAAATGAGAGCAGAACTAGAGCTCGAGCGGCGAAGAAAAAAAAAAAAATTGGGGGACGCTTAAGCTTCGCCTTTAAGAGTTCAACGCGATAGCAATATCCTGCCCCTAGTGCGCATTTCGAACACTACGAGTGTTTAACAGAATGCGTGCAATAAGGCGTGTGCCTTATGTAATTGGTAGCATGCCTTAAACCAGGAGCGCGAGAACCTTTTTCAAAGCTGCGATGCACCCACTACGTGGTCTTAAGGGAATACGCACAGTAATGTGTGTGCCTTTTGTAATGGGTGGCTGTCTTTAAACCACCAAGTCGTTATGATATTGACGTGGTGTGACGCCCAATGGCAATGTACGCTTGTACCACGCAATGTTACTGCGATATTACATCTCGTACTGTGACACCTGTATACAGGACGCGTATTTTTGGGAAGCATCAAAGTTACTTTCAGTGCAGCTCCAAGCAGAGGCATGGCTGTGTGGTAGAACACCTGCTTGCCACGCAGACGACCTGGGTTCGATTCTCACTCGAACCCAACATTTTTATTATTTATTTTATTTGCAGCTTTTTCGATTTTTCGGTCACGGACAAGATGATGATTTTTCGCTCACAACCAACGGTGCCGACGCCGACGACGGAATTTCTGCGATACGAGCTCTTTAACGCTATCGCGTTAAAAGAGGGCTCGTGCAGACAGTTGGTGGTTGGAACGCCGGCAAGACGGCAAGACGAGGCGAGAGCGCCTTTTGCGAACCCGCAACTACGCGCAAGGTTCTGAAGGCCGGGCTCCTGTGTTCGGGCCATGGCGTGACCGGACACGACGTCCGGGAGAGCCCTGCTTCCAGCCATCGTCTAGACAGGCCATCGCCGAGACAGCGAGCGTGCTCGAAGCCCCGGAGCCGCCGGCTACCACGTCGAGCGAGCTGTGGCCGCCTGGTACTTGAGGCTACGCCTGAACCTGCTGCTTCCTTGTGCGCCGGGACGTTGGCCGCCGCACACCAGCGACGGTCGCAGCGCAGAGACGCATCCAGCCTTACTTTACAAGGCACTGGACTTCAGAGATCATTGTGAGACTGGATATTTGCTTTTTTATCTTTTTTTTTTTTTGCGAACCGCGTGGACGAGCGCGTGTTATTCTACTTGTCCTGTGTGTTTGTCGTCCAATATAGCTGCCTTTTTTGTCAGGCTCTCTCACCACATCCAAAACTGACTAAAGAAGAAAGCGTGATCATCAGACGCCTGCAAAGCAACACACACATACATGGAATATTAATGCACCGCCTCTACCCAACGAAACATAGCTACATGTGCCCGCTCTGCGGCGTACCGGACACCCTGGCACATTTGCTCCTGGAATGCCCGTGTCATGTAGACCTCAGTATGCAACCGGAGACGGACGTCAATCCAGCATTAAACACGAACGACGACCACCTAACCGAAACGTGGGAGGCCAAGCTCGCCCTCGAGGACCTGGAAGACCAGCGACAACTTGTCATCAGGGCCAAGAGGGCAGTTGAAGCCAGAGGGTTCCTGGACTAGGGAGCCCTCCCACCTTAGGGTGATACCGAGCATCGCTCGGAACACTGTTTCACAAATAAACGTTTATTTCTCTCTCTCTCTCTCTCTCCATCTTTCTCGCGTCACACGCCTTGCGACGTGACGAACCTAACCACCACAGGAATATAAGCAACTATTCAGAGTGGCACATAAGTGGACGGCCGCTATCATAAAACTGAACGCTTGTGTAAGGAGGAGATTGCGCGTCGAGAAAGAAAGAAAAATAAATAAATAAATAAATAAATAAATAAATAAATAAATAAAGGAAAAGAAAGAAATTCAGTAGTCCAGGCACGGCAGCGCCAAGCTGCGCTTGCCCCCATTTCTGCGACAGGGCAAGGGTCCCGAATTTTTCTTTTTTTTTTTAGATTTTCTAAACTTTGTCTTGCTCTCTGCTGTAAAAATTTCTAGCTTTTTATGCCGTCCGCTGCCTTTTTTTTTATTTCGTTGAGTTATTAGGCGTTGCCAGATGACGAATCAAAGAAAAACTAGATACTAGACCAAGTATTGAAAACTTCGGAAATTAGACCTTCAACGTCCAATATAGGAAGCAGCAGCTTGAAGGCAAAATTAACTATTGCGAAAAACGACAAAGAAAATTCAAGCCTAGTAATCCTGGCAATATAATTTTGGTAATTAAAAAGGATCTACATTTAGTCGAAAGCACGAGCCATGAGGTATGAGCACTCGTGATGAGAGAGAAGAAAAGATTATGGTATAAAAGTTTGCTGAAACATTGCATCTTTTATCACTTCGGCAGCTAATTGCTTCGGAGGCTTCCGCTTTAGGTCATTAGGGTGCCTCTAAGTTCCACCAATTTGTTTTTGCCGAGAGGCGCAAAATGCAAATAGATACAACATCCGCCAGTCAGGCAAAATCTCTTGTTTTATTTTTTTTTCGTGAAGCAGTAACCAGTAAACGGTACAAGAGAAGACAATATGTCTGTTTTTTTTTTTTCGTAATAGTTCTGGTGTTATTACGTCATCCGGATCTCGGACCACCGTCTCTTTTACAGATTTTTCTTTTTAAATATTTTCTGTAGAAATCAGAAACTCGGGACTCAGGATTGAGCTCACTGAGTCCCGAGTCCCGAGTTTCTTATTTTAGATAGTACGCAGGTCTGTCCAACATCAGCCTGCCAGAAAAGGTGACAAGATAAGGTATGTGAGAGAAGCGTAATACAGCTTCAGCATCAGGTTGGCTTATTGCTGGCTGTTTCATATCCTATTCGCCTAATATATATTACTCTTCAAGCATTTTGCTCATTTTGCTTTAATTTCAACGTAAAACTCTCATGAATAGAAGGTGTTTCCATCATTGGTTATTTGTGATAGTCTACTTTAAAGAGCGTTAACTTAAAGTAAGATTCGGCTGACCCAGTGTCAGTTGAAGCGGGATCATGCCGAATGACAACTGTAGCGCGCATGGCTACCCGCTTGTCTTGAGCAGCGTAAAATGTTTACGCTACGACATCTGGAAAACAAAGCAGCTGATCAGACATCTGTATTATATAGTAATAATTGCTGGGGTTTTACGTCCAAAAACCACAACATGATTATGAGAGACGCTGTGGTGGAGAGCTCCGGAAATTTTGACCATCTGGGATTCTTTAACGTGCACCTAAATCTAAGTACACGAGCGTCTAGTATTTCACCTCCATGCAAATGCGGCCACCATGGCTGGGATTCGGTCCCGCAACCTTAGGGTTAGCATTTGAGCACCATAACGACTAGACCACCGTGGCGGGTAGACATTTATTTGTGCTGTTTATTTTTCTTTAGTATCACACACCCGAATGCACTTACACTTCGTGTGCTCGCTAATGAAAAATCAGCCGTAAGTTTGCGCTTGTGTTTGGGTCTTCTGTAGCCACCATTTCTCATACATGTTGTACGCGAAAGCCTGCCGTCGTAGATAAATACATGTTCAGAACAAAATATTTGCAAGTCTCCTTGTCGGCACTAATTGCCGAGTAATTTGGAAAGGAGAAGAGAGTTGGAAGGTAAGAGGAAGCGAAAAAACACGAATAGCGTAGTGGGTTCTCGCGAAGTGCGCGGGAATAGTTTAATTATGAAGGCGACCCTAGGGACTGACTGTGGGAGCGCAAGACGCCCCGCGTAGAATGTTGCTGCGCATTTCTGGTAATTCGAAGGACGCCTGTGCCTGACCTCGTTTCCCCACGTGCCTGACGCGGTGTAGCTGTTTGACCTAATGGTGTATGACTCGTGCAGGCACACCGTTTACGCCAGCCCAAATGAGATTCGCGCGCTGCGACTCACCCACGCATGAACGGTGCGGAATCACATCTGCCGCGCGGTTCATCGTATTGTCGAGTCGCTGTGTCGCACGTAGTCTGTTTCGTAAGCTCATTGTGAGAATGATTGCGCTACGGTAAGCGGCTCAGCCTGAAATGAAAGGTTAAACCTGTACGGAGAATACCAGTGTTCTGACGTAGTATGCGGGCATATCAAAGACAACGAGGACCCTACGGTTATACAAAAAGAAGAACCATGCATGTTCAAGCTACAATAAGCAGCACAGTCTAAGTAGAGCAACATATGATGGGCTTTGCGATGAACTTTAAATCCATGTAGGCGGTGTCAGCAGCATCTCATTCATCGTCACTGTAAATACTCGAGCGTTTCTAAGTTCGGCAATATTTCTCGATAATAAAAATAGACCCCGCCGAATGCATCCTGGAAAGCTTTTGAAGCACAACCGCACCAAGCTTTGCGCCCCCGAGGTTGGCATTAGAGTAGCAAAAGGAACGACCCAAAATTGCTGAGTCGTCTTCGCCATCCTTCTCTTTCTCTCAGAGAACAGGCTCTTTATCTCTGTAAATCCGAAATGTCAGCAATAAAAATTATCGGCGACAGGCGTGGGAAGATGTATGCACACAAATAAGCAAAATTTAATTGAGAGGAAGGGTACAATAATATAATAATATCCGGGGTTTAACGTTCCAAAACCACGATACGATTATGAGGGACGCCGTAGTGGAGGGCTCCGGAAATTTCTACCACCTGGGGTACTTTCACGTGCACCTAAATCTAAGTACACGGGCCTCAAACATTTTCGCCTCCATTGAAAATGCAGCCGCCGCGGCCGGGATTCGATCCCGCGACCCTCGGGTCAGCAGTCGAGCACCATAACCACTAGACCACCGTGGCGGGGCGAAGGGTACAATAACAGCAATACGGTTTCAGAGAATACTGAAAGATCTTGCATTACATAAGAAAACAATCGCCTAGGGGAGTTTTTTTTTCATGCGCAGAGACAAAACAACGCGAAACTGCTGGCCTTAAGCTCATTTCGTCTTCGTGTGATTTCCTCACGTTCGTAGTCAGTCACGCTTCCTCACTTTGAAGAAGAATATCTTATCGATGTACTATGGGTGGTAAAGCACCCAGCATACGTATTTCATGCCCGCAAAAAAAGAAAAAACAACATAATTCTCGTTTATTCTGAGCACATAGCATCTAAATAAAAGTATCTTGTGCTAGTTATTTAGACATACATACTTAACCAATAAATCAGAAGAATCGTGCAACGACGGAGCGGAAAGATGCATTTCCCGTGAAGCACGTGTCCTGGATGCGTTTATCCCCCAGAGTACCTCAGAATTCCGAGCCATCAACATCGCCTACGCCTTGACGTTAAATTGTAATCTCAGCCGTTTTGCCTTATGACGCAAGCGTGTGAATATAGAAGCGTTATTTCTTACGCACAGTTCTCAAAGACGGAGGAACAACTAAACCGCTGTGGAGGTTTAGTTGTTTAGTCTTCATGGAGCTCACATCCTAGTCTCAACAACAACGTTTGGCGTCAAGGTCAACTAAAACAATATGTCTATTTATCAACAGAATTGATGCCCCTTTCTCGACACGACCAACGACATTACGCTTTTACGATTGTGTTCGTGTCTGTAGAAGTTGAAAATGACTCACGCTTTAATTCGCGCTATTAGTACAACTTGCAGCAGCAGCAGCTAAACAGCACACTGCGCGAATGTTGAAAATCTAGAGAATACATGTTAGCGTAATATTGGAAAACAATAATTAGGAATGAAAATATAACAAACGGTACTGTACTTTGCCTTGGATGAGCGTTAAAGAACGCCCAGGTTATCAAAGCTACACCGGCTACCTCTACTGAGGCGTGATCATAATCATAACGTTGTTTGGCGCACGTAAACCTAGAATTGATTCGCGTTTTTTCTTTCTGACTTGTCAAAGGAGCTTGGAATCGATCGAGGAGCTTTCGCTTGATGCCGTCACTTTACGAGACATCCGTATAGAGAAATCCACGCGGGCCTGTCAATAAGCGTTCGATGCGTCTGCCTTGTCACTTTTCTCGTGCGCCGCTGAGAGTGCTGGCGCCCCGCTAGAAGTACGGTCATTGCCGCCGGCTCCAAACCCATTGTCCAGCCATGGCTGGCAACAAGAGCACTTCCATCCCACACGCTAAGAGAGGATCGTTGGGTTCAAAAGAGGAGAGCGTAGAAAGCTGCCCACTCGCCTTAACGCGATTCGTGCTGCCACGGCTAAGAACGTTGTCGAGCAAGAAGAGACTTTGACAGAACGAATCAGAAAAAGAAGAAAAGTAGCTTTTTCTTACTACCAGCTTTTCAAGAAAATATAGGCGTGAACAAAAGCCGCGATAGGGTCAGAAATGAAACGAGGAAAAATAAGCAAATAACTTGCAGAAGTCGCCCGAATAACATGAACGGATCTGCAATACTTCGACATCAACGGCACTGCTATAAACAGTGCTGGGCAGTATCGAAGATACATGTATCTTAGATACTCTATGTGTATCTTGTATCTGTATCGCGATACTTCTCGAAAAACGAGTATCTGTATCTGTATTTCCGATACATTCGATAATGTATCGTGTATCTTAAGATACAAGATACTTCTATCGCTACACAACCGTGCGAAACAATAATCGCTGGCCAAGCTCCGCTTCTCAAGCTGGTACAGGTACCACTAAGCCATCTGAATGCGTCTTGGGGCAGTGACGCAATTTTATTTTCCCGCCAGAGTATCCGAGTGAGGGCAGAAGATGAGGAAGACAAGCGCGCGGATGTCTACGCCCAGCCCACGTACTTTTTGTTTTCTCGATTTCTCTTCTTTTTAGTTGCGCCAATGCCGCGATACTTGCTCTTAGCCACTGTCCTGCGCCGCGTCTATCGCGCAAATTCTGATGTTGCTACAGTGTCGTTATTAAAGATTCTCTCGCGTCTTGCGTCTTACTCCGTAACTAAATGTGATGCGTGCAAAAATGGGGTTCCTCTGCGTCGCGTGTGTTTTACATATCAACGATTTCAAGGATCTCGTGGATGTAAGTTTGACTTGCATGCCATGAATTAACTTATATGCAAATAAGAATCTAACAACGTTAGCACCATTGGTATACTGATGCTAGATCTAAAAGAGCAAGTGTTTACCTAACAGAAAATATATTCGCGTACCGTGTTTTTCACTTCTTGCTACATTTATTCAAAGAATTTACGAAATCATAATTTTATTATTAGCACAAGTGCTTTCTTAGCTGTCATTTTGCATTCCTTACATTACCTAAGTCTGTGCAGTGTTTTTCCGGTCTGGTCACTGCAGTATGTCTTTTGTAACGCGCTCCCAAAATAAGATCTCTGCTTTATTGTTCTATCTGTCTACTTTATTTCCACTACTGTTTCCACAGTTACACGTTGCCAAGGCGATGTTGAAAACAAGTATATAATTATGTGGGCGTACCTTGAGTAAACAGTAAAAAAACATTCTGCTTACCGATTAAGAAAATAGCGAAATTGAGTTTGCAATATAATATTGGAAATCATTATGATTGTGTTTCTGTACTCATTCAATGTGAATGTTTGATACACAACCACCTCTCTATTTAACTTATATTTGTTTTCCTGTTTTAGGCTTTCTTAAATATTTTTCGCATTACTAATCGCCACGTAATGGGAGCTACAAGTGGCAATAGCGCGAATAGCGGCGGTGTCCTGAGACGCTTTGTACGTCTGAGACGTTTCTGTGTTGCACATGTTCTCTCGTTGAAGAAAAATTGCTAAAAGATTGCACGTTACTGAGTATATCAACAAAGAATCCTTTAAGCCGGCAGATAAGTAGAATATGAAAAGTCATTGCAGTTTTATGTCATCTACGTATACACCAGGGGTCTCAATCTGAGCTTATAGCCAGCGGGCCGCAGTCGCGAAATTTTGCTGCAAGGGCCGGGACAGTGAAGATAGTGGGAGAGAGTTTGAACAAAATGACGTTTGACAGGAAGCCTTCCCCATATCTTATATATAGGTCATTTCTGAAGGGGATTTGGAGTCAGGATTCGAGAAACATCGAAAGCGATGTACAGAATGACTGATCTCTGGACGCGGATTCTGAAATATAGAGTTTTTGTTCCACGGTTATGTTTTAGTACATGGTGACCACATGTTCCTGACGAAAGGAATGCTTGAGACCAGTCATGCCTGTGCAGCTCACGAACATACTTATTTAGAAAATAAAAACAAATGAGACGAAGACAGTCATGTGTGCGGGCCGGGCCGCTAGCGAAAGGTCTTAAACCCCTAGTATACACTATGCGTCAGCACCCCCCCCCCCAAAAAAAAGAAAGAAAAATGTCGCTACCAGCGTCGTTGCTGCTGTACACCTGTCCGGATATACGGTATTGTGCAAGCTGTCTTTTACAGATATGGAAAAAGTCCTCACCGGTATTTGCCCCGTCGTGCGAAGGCTTCTTTTGAAGTTATTGTTTTTATATGGCAACCTGCTAGATGGTCGGCAAGCTGTGCAAAGCAAGTACCGCTGTCAGCGAAGTGTACAAAGTGTTGTCCTGTGAGGAAGCTAAAACAAACCCCGATAAGTTGTTTTGGAAGGAAACTAATGTTTCCTTCCAAAAACTAATGCTTTGAGCAAGAAGGGCAAAACGTTTGAGATAGTAACAGATATTTCATTCAAGTGAAACAAAATAGGTCACAGTAAAGACATTTTCGTGCATAGGCGTTTGCTGCTACATTATATGGATCTATAATAACAAATTTGAGAATGTATCGAAGTATCTTAAGATACAATTGCCAAGTATCGTATCGGATACAATTTTTGCGGCAGTATCTTGTATCTGTATCTCCAATACTTCTTGCCTGAGTATCTTGTATCGTATCGCGATACAATTTCAAAGTATCTTTGCCCAGCCCTGGCTATAAATAACGTTAATCAACGTTAGGACAACTGATATTGCTTTACGCTTAGAGTTGTCGTCTTACAAAATGTTGCACTCTTTCCTTGCTGTGAATCTTTTCTCTTTAGTGCGGTAGCCTTTCTGAACTTTTAATCGCAGCCAGGAAAATAAAAAAAATCGCCTTTGTCGCATTTTCGATCAGTTTTAGAAAACTCGAATGTGCCTTTGTACAGCAGGCGCTTTGGCAGGGAAAGCGTAAGCAGGAAGATTGAAACCCAATTTATTGCTCGATATAAACACAGTGACTCAGTAACTCTTCATAAAGCAAGATATGATGCTTTAAGATCATCAGTATCGAAATACGAAGCAATGCGGTACGAATAAAGAGCGTTTAACCATGAGTCATGTCAAGGCATAACTTCAGGGTCACCACATTACATATTAATGAATAAACTACACGAGTAATCGTCTTATCATCTACACTTGTCATGTAAGAGGCAAAGAAATAAAACTCGGTTGTTCACAGAAAAGACGCCTGTACAGAGAAATGTTGTTCCCCACAGCCCGCACGCGGCAACAAACACGTTAATCCTCTAGCGTGACATCATGGCAAATGGTTATAGCCAGCCGCTGGTTTCGGTGACTAGAGTCACGTCTCTATTGCGAAAGGTGTCTCCGTCTTCCCTAATGGAGTGGAAGCATTGACATTCTAACAATAGCCGAATACTAAGCGAAAGCAGTAAACTCCACCCTGGCCACAAAATCACGGCTCTGTGTGCTATCTCACAATTTCACCGCTTCATTCCACGAAACTTTCAGTGTAACGCAAATGAATAACCTATTGACTACATAAACATTGTCCTGCGATAGCAGCATGCTAAACATACTGCTTTTCCAAAGCGCTCATCCGTATTGTATTGTAAAGATTATAATGTATCTTTACTATGAT
Organism: Rhipicephalus sanguineus; assembly: GCF_013339695.2. NCBI lineage: Eukaryota > Metazoa > Arthropoda > Arachnida > Ixodida > Ixodidae > Rhipicephalus > Rhipicephalus sanguineus. The sequence continues at coordinate 47,185,033 of NC_051180.1, read as the reverse complement.
CATTTAAGTTGAAATGCTAGTGGCACTACGTAGGTCAATATTCTGTACCAACTAGAGAAATAACGACAATTTCTTTTGTCAAGGCTCTGCTATACTCTTTTCGCCCCGCGATAACTGTCACATCAGAATGTCCACTGCGCCCACAAGCCCAGTGCTGTATATTCACGACGAAAGAATGTGTGCTATAGACATTGCTAGGAAATCGCTTTTACACGGCTAAAAGAAATGGTGCTGAAGCGTTACTGCTCTTTCTGTGTCCAATTCACACTTTTTATATACGAAGGTGTGAACTTTCGCTGCTGCTGAAATTGTCAAAGGAATTAGCTATCCAAGTAAGCTACTGTCCATATATAGCAGGCGTTGTTTGCATATAGCGGATGCTGTCAATATTTCAACTACTTTTCTCGGCAGGCCATGAAGCCTCCCTTTTACGTGAGACTTGTAGTTGCCGCACGGCTGCACCAGGTACCCGAAGTACCCTGCCGCAAATTTAGCTCCACTTTGCGTGCTAAGCCATTGAATGACCCGCCGGCACGGACAGCCCGCCATCACGCAAAGTAGACCGAGCCATGCCTAAGCGAATGGCTTCCTCGTGTCGCGGCCTAGGCGGTGCCGGTGATGTCATCACGATTCACCATGGTACGCATTCAACAGCTACAACGCGCAGCTCTCCGCGCGCAAATATTTGAGTATGAAAATGACGACATTCTCCTCCTAGTGCGTTCTATAGCTTAGTGCAGCACGCATATTTCCTTAAGCCGATGGGAAGAGGCAGTATCGTCTGCGTCATGAAAGCCCTCCTTCGCACGGCATACGGTACGAGCACTACAGTGTCCAGGCACGCAAGCAGGCTCTGTGATTAAGACTCCTTGCATCGTTCGCTACAGCTGTTGCTCATAAAGTGCACGGCCGTCTTGGTGATGGTGGACGGTTTATTTGGGAAGGCAAGCTGAGGATGCTACGTCCACCATGTAATAAAAAGAAAGGTGTCTTGGTTTCTTAAGAGAGGATCTGACCGCAAGTGTTAAGCTAACCACTCAATACTCACTCGCATCTAGGCCCTTGCAAGAGAAACCTGTCCCGAACCGACTCTTTCGAGTTTTTTCTTTCCATCTCTCTCTATCCCTTCTAACTCTTTTTAAGTAGATGTAAGTACAAATACAACTAAATATATTCTGTCCACTTATTCATGAAGACTGGACTACGGTTGAAACGTCGAATAAACCTTTTCTCTGTGTTTCTGTTAACCGGGCTCCTCAACTCTCCCTCTCTCTCTCAGACACACACAAACACACACACACACACACACACACACACACACACACACACACACACACACACACACACACACACACACACACACACGCGCGCGCACGCACGCACGCACCCGCACACACCCGTATAATATACCTACGGACGGATGGATGGATGGATGCAAAACTTTATTGAAAATCCTGCGGTGCACGACTCAGCGCGCAGTGGGCCGCTTTCACGTTTGGACTGTATATATTCATACACTTCGTTATTTAAAAAAAAACACTGTATGGTCAATACACCGTGCACCCACGGTTCAAAATGATATGTGAGTCTTTGAAGAAAGACAGAAAAAAGGGAGACTGTAGAACACACAAACGCGCGTCCAGTTTATTATCTGCACGGCTTGTAAAGAGAGTACAGTAAAATAAAAAAGGAAGAAAATAAACCACACTGATGGCGCCACTTCTGCTGGAGGGGCGCGCCGAAATTACTGTTGGTCGCTAACGGCTGTAGTTATCACAGACTGCAGGAATTCGGATTGCTTAACGTCCCAATTATGCGTCGTCGCTCCATGTATTTGCCTTTACACATGAAATGCGCGAGGATCTATAGTTAAAGAAAAATGAATGTCTTTCTTCTAAGTTCGTTACGTTTTGTTGCACTTCCTACCAGGCTCCTTCGTTCAAAATGTAATGCTCAAGGAGCTATCCTTAACACAACTTCACGAAAAGAAGACATTTCTATCCCGAGCATTAACTGCACCCGAATGATTTAAATTTTTTTGTTTGGAGCGAGGACATGTTCGAAACAACGAGGTTCAAGAAGAAAAATAGCGATATGCTCTGCCTAAACTGCTTTCGTTGCTCATACAGGGGAAAAAATGCGCATTACTCCGGTGCAGAACATCAAAGAATGCTTACTTTATCTGTTCTTCGCACGTCCACGACTCAACTTTTCTGATAATGCTAAAACGTAGCTTTTTTTTTTTTTTGAGCTGCGCACTCCAAGATAACGGTATAACTTATTTGTGCAGGGCTCACTTTACAGTACGGTCCACTGTTAAAGGGAACACTCGAATGAGGATCGTTTATATTGCTTGCCTTCTAACTTCAAGTGAATGTGGAAAAATTGCCCGTGCGCGGCACTACTCTGTCAAAAGGAGTCAAAGCTATCAACCAACAGCAGCCTTATAGAAATCCAAGCCACTATGCTTTTGCAAGAGAGCGAAATGCGAACACGCACTCCACGCAAGTGTTCCCTTTAACAGTGGACCCGTCTGTACATTTTATTTTATTTTTTTAAAGTATCAACTCCCAGATCAATTTTCTGCGCATGATATCTCCGTGTAATCGAATGCTTTATTTTTCATCTGAAAAGTTTGAAACAGCCTTCCCGTGTATGCAGACTACTATAATTACGAAAGCTTGTGATATTCAATTATTAGGGAATGAATGCGTTACCTACTACAGGCCTGGTATAATACTGACGCTTGTAGAAGAAAATAGAAGTACTGGCTCACCTGTGTCAGCCTGTTTTTAAGTGTAGTGTTCCATCAACAGTATTTTGAAACCATCACAATGCCTAAGAACTGCATTAGATTTATTGAGTAATCGATACATAACCGACAATAGAAAGAGTGTGAAGTGCGAACTCACACAAACACACGCATGTACGCACGCACGCACACGCACACGTTAGCGTTGTTTTCCTTGATATTAGTGCCACTTAGGTTTACCTGGAACTTTAGATTTCACGGCATAGTTGCTTGCGAAGTTCTTACTGCAGGATTGTTTCTCCTTTGTAACTAGCCTATTGATGCAAAGCACGCTTTACGTTTACATACACTTACAGCGTATTAGGCCAGAAGGAGAGTCGCGTTGCACCCTGATGGTTGGGGGCAAAGGGCCGTCCTTACAGTGTTATACTGCAGCAAATGATACAGAAAAAATAGCTTCGAAAGCATCGCATGATACAACGCGAAGAGATGTGAGGTGTCGAGCTCCAACAGAGGGCCTTTCTTGCGAGTTAGTTTAGCCAACTAATGATGGCGTAATCACAGTGGCAAATAGCGTGAACGGGAACATACAGTTTACGTTATGAAATGAGAATGTGAGATGAGAAAATGAGAACGGCGATTCGCAGCGGCACGTGCCACTGCGAATCGCCGTCATTATTTTCTTCTCTTGAGGTCGCGTGCTCTCCGGTTTTATTCGCCGCCCAAATTTAAGGAGGGCGCTACAATGTCATTGTATGGCGTTACGTCACGTGACGTCAAGCCAGAATTTACGACGTCATGATGACGTCATATGTTGACGTCATCACATTATGATGATTTTTTGCACAATTCGTCCCCGACGCCGCAGGGCACTAGACGCCGCCGACGACGCGGAGCGCCGACGGCCGGCCAAGTTTCGTGTTTAATGAGGCATATAAGGCTTTTGCCTTAAAACTAGAACACACCTTGTTAAAATACCTTGTTTAACACCTTGTTAAAATAAGTGCCTGTAGATTTCTTCGAAAGTATAAGCCAACTAACTCAACTGAGAACCATTCGTCTGATTATGCATTCGTTTCTAGTCAGTTTCTCCAGAGAATAAGAGTGAACCAATAATAACAGCTCAGATTATTTAGCAACAAAGCTAGCGCACCACCATACATAACGTAACCAGAGCATAGTCAAATGAGCACTTATTATTATAGGTTCAAACACTTCATATATTTTTCAGGCAAAGCAAGAAATACGAGAGATAAGAGAGGATGAGCACAAACCGAGGCTTTCTTGCCGTGCCTTTCACCCATTTTGAGCTGACTCAGAGGTGAACGTGAACCAATTCTCGCAATTGTGCACTTGGAGGCTTTGCTTGAGTACGCCACAGCAGAGAACCGAACTGGGTCTTGCACGATTCGAGAAATAGCAAGAAATGCCGACGTGAAAATGTTACCGCCTACCTCATTTTCGCCATATTTCGCAAGGCGGTCATGTCCGGGCAGAATCGTTTCTTTCGCGAATATCGCAGCGGAATAGGCAACAAAATAAAGAAAAAAACAGGTACATGACAAGCTGTAAAAATGGAGATAGATATGTGGGCAAGCCACGAGAGAAACAGAAGGTGCCACACGTCAGTCGTACATGGCAGTCGGACAAGCGAAGATGCGTGACCAGCTTCAATTACGCCAGCGCAGTGGTCTGCGCACTCGCCATTGCTATGTCTGCGGTGTTAAGCGGCTTTCGGCGCGTGCACCTAGTGTAAAGAGTTCCGTGCAGTGCAAGTGAAATTTTACACCGTTACTGAAATGCCGTTGTGTTGCAAGCCCTTTCATCCATTATTTCGTGCCAGTACGAATACAGTTTGGATTTGAAATAACGAACACGTTTATGTGGCACGAAGTTCGCTTCCCAGAAACAAACTGGCGGGGCTAACAAGCAAAGCTATGAAGGCGAAAGCCTTAGGTGCCTCATCAAAGACGAAAACTGACGGTCGGCATCGGCGGCTTGTCAACAAGAGTGATGCAAAAAAGTCATCACGTGATGACGTCACAATATTACATCAGAGATCGCCATATTTTCTGACATCACATGGCGACGTCATCACGTGTCATCGTCACTTGGTCAAACGTGGGCCCATCATGGAGGCAGTGCAAAACCAGGCGAGGTGCAGAAAGCTTGCAATGCCTCCAATCCTGGGTGCAGTTAAAAACCAGGTTAGGTGCACAAAGCTTCTGAAAGTGGGGGAGGGGTAAGAGTGTAAATATATAAACTGAGAAGAAAGGGATGGTAATGGCTTTCGCCTTCGAGTGTTGTTAAGAGAATGCACAAGGGACTCTGTGAGTTTTTTGTGACAGCCACCACAATGACATTAACAAAGCAAGCGAGTTAATGTCCGAATAAACCTGACATCGCAACTTCCATTCAGCTCCAAAGTCTCACGGAAAAACTGTGGCGTTACACATGAACACTACAGTCAGCCTTAGGCGTTCAGAACCAGAAGACAAACGCGTTACCGCATCATAAATCATCGTTTTGACGCCCAATTGAACAAATAAAACTTGTGTATTTTTAGGCGTCCAATCTCCAAGCTCTCAGTTTACACCAATATCACTAAGTAAAATCTCGCTTTATCGGTCCCTGAGATTCGACTAGATTGCTAACATTTAGGTTAAACGGGCTGTTACGTCTAATATAAGCAAATGTTCGGAAGGTGCCTATGTCATTAGTGTGCTTTTCGAGACATTATGCTGATTTCGTTACTTGTTTCACCGAGCTATTTCAAAGATTAGAGGAAACTGCATTTCGTAGAAGCCACCGATGCACTGAACTGTGACCGAGGACGCATAGCAAGGGACGAGCCGACTGCGGAAACGAAACGTGATTCGAGAAAAGCATCGCGCAAACCACAAGCACGTACCATCACCCAGGCCAGGCCAGCGACCACGTCGACCATAATGGTTGGCTATTGCCACAGTTTCTGGAAGAATGTGTGATGATAGCTTCACCGAAGTTGTACTCACCTACTACATTGGAAACCGTCCCTTTTGCTGCCGTAGACGATACAACTACAAGGACATCTTTACTGGATATATCTCTACTGGCTATATATTCTGATCCAAGGAAATTGAACTAATGCGTGTGCGTGTAACTATGCAACACAACTGTGGAATAGCACCGTGCTAGAAGCTTTGTCAGCTCCAGCTCAGATCACAGGCGAATTGTGTGCGTGTGGGCTCGTTCGCGTGTAACTCTGCCATATAGCACAACACAGTGCCAGAACCTTAGTAAGCTCAAGCTCCTATGTCAGGGGAAGTGTCATTGTAAGAAGGTCAGTTCACCAGTCCGGCCATCTTGTCCCGACCCAGCACCTGCCCTCAATTATCGAAATGCCGACTAGAAAACAACCATGTCTATTCGCCTCGGAAAGATGCCGGGTGGCCGCAACACGCCACTTTTCAATGACGGCCAATGTAATCGAAGTGCCTGGCAAGCCCATGATGGGCATACAAATACACCATTTACAAAATCACGTCGATCTACCTCGTAACGATTGGCTAAAAGCCGAAAAAAAGAAAGTCACGCTTTATCCACGAAGTGAATAATGATAGAGAAGCTTGCTCGGAGATGATCGCGTAGCCCGTGAATTCTCCGCACAAATTCCTCTATCGCCATATAAAGACGTGATCGCGTTGTTATATATATACACATTATATACACAATGTTTCTTGGGTGTTCATGCTTAGTAGCGGTAGCTAAGTGCACTGAGTGAGCTCCCGGCGAAGAGAAAGGAAGCGCGCCAAGAGCAAGAGCTGTATATGGGGGCGGCCTTCTAGTGGTCACCTATCTAACGAGAGCACGCGCCGAGTGTGCCGCTTGAATCACCGGAGAGAGCACAGCTGCGCCTTTAGCGGGAGCAATGAGAACTAGTAGCTACAGCGCGATGGACAAGGCGCGATCATTAAGAAGCTTGGCGAGAACCTGTACGTATTATGCATCCATGGACTTGCGGTCTGCGTCTTATGCTTACTTAGTGGCCGAAAATAATAATGATAATAATCGCCCTAAACGTAAACAGCTGTGCGCACGCATTGTTTCACTAATGTAAGAGCTTGCAGCCAAACCTAAATCTGCATAGCGTCCATATATAGAGAGTCGGTGTAATGTACGATGCTAAATCTTCATCCTCTTTAACCTCGGCACATTGTCGGTCAAGAAGTATTGCATATACTGGAATTTTATTCTCAAGCTAGTCTTGCCTAATGAATATTTATCAATCTATATCGAAGACTCGTGGGAGGCTCACGCGCCCTTTAGCGCTCGGGACCACAACCAATACATTTCTACGGCTGGCTATAAATGAGAAGATCCCACAATTTCCACCACACATTGTCGGAGACATCCCAAATGGTAAATGCCCCAAACTTGAAAGGCGTGGGACAATTTAAACATTAGAAACGCAGTGACATCCACACCAGAGGCACGTCTTGATTTATAATCCTGTCTATGCAAGGGAGGCCACTCACACACGTCAACAGAGAGTCATCATTGTTCTGGAAACAGCTACACGCGCCTCCCATCAACCACTGAGGAAGAAAAGAGCGCAGATTGTCCCACTAACTGCCGCCTCCGGAATCATTAGCAACCGTCGGCTCCAGAAGCGCGGGTCTATTCACTCGAGGAGAATCGCGTTGGAATGAAAGGACCCAAGACCGCAGAACACATTGTTGCCGCGCATACGCCAATTTGGGCTAATTAAACGGTGCCTCCAACGGATATATTCGAAGCAGGAACGTTGCAGAGTGTATTGCGTGTCTTTAGGAGAAAGGCGATGAAGTATGTGCCTGGCAGGTAAACGTAACCTATGCGTACTCAGGGAGACTAACTCTGGCAGGTGAAACTTATGAGACCAGCACCGACATCATTAGCACCAAATATTGGGCTCAACTAATATGGATGCCCTCTGAGCATTTATATATACATCTCTATTTCAGAGACAAGTATGAAAATTGAAATTCTTAATGGCATTCTGTAGGTGACAAGCCATGTACGCATGTTAAAAACAACGTCGTATTCGGCGCATCAAAATAAAGGCGACCATGACGGGTGTGCCGATTCAAACAAAACATATTTTTCCCAGTTTTTTTTTTTTAAATACGAAACTTCGGTACTGCAAATTTTGAGACGCTGCATTCGCGAGAAAGTCGCTCCATATCCACATCACTATGTAACCATGACTCTGCTATTTCTTTCTTTTTTTTTTACCTTGTCTGTATTTCGTTATCCTTCTAGTTTTCCTATCCTAAACCACTTTAGGGCCAATACAGCACACTGGCTTATCGTTCACTCTCTCAAACTCTATCAAACGTAAGCGCCAGAAAGTTGTTCTTTTTTTCCGAGCGCTAGACAGAGAACAAGCACACATGAGCAAAACAGAACTGAAAGTCGAAGAAACAAAAAGAAATTTCTATCGCGTGTCGGACAGACTGCAAGCTAAAAATATATTGTCGCTAATCTCGTTTACCCGTCAGGCGCGCCAATCAAATCAGCCCCACGATCGCTTATGAAGCGAGGGAAAATACTCGACGCGTAGCTCTGAGCGAGCGAGTAAGAGCTGACGAAAGATCCCCCTCGAGGCTCGCAGCGACCTGATGTAGCGAGCCCTGTCAACACAGTAGCAAAATTGTGCTGCTGCAACCGCCAGATGCCTGCGGCGAGTCAACCACGCTAGCGCACTCGACGTTTATTGAGGCGTGAAATTAGAGTGGCGGTTGCTTTCCCTTTCTCGATACGGCGTGACAAATTTCTCGCGCTTAGAGCTGTCCGAGAGCGTATTTCCTCGCCGGAGTGCAACATTCTCCCGAGCGCCTACTCCAATACCAGCGTCTGCGAGCGTGCTTTGGCTATGTCGTCAACGAGCCAATCACCATCAACTGCTTCGCACCCAACGGGATTTTTTCCCGTGCATTTATTATTACACATTTCTTTGCAGGAACTACTCTTACGCCATCTCCAGGAGTGTTGTACTAGTGACGATATATTTTGCTGATGCCAAGCGTGGTCTACACGCTCAAAAATGAACTCATTGTGAAAAGTAGTAGTGGTAGTACTAGTAGTAACTGGATATGCTATATACGAAGGGAGGGACCGATAAGAAAAGATTTTACTGACAGCCGTACTGTAACTGCCAAACTCGAGTAGCTTACACCTGAGTAACGGTCATCAGCGGATTAGAACCCAGTGCGCGAAGCAATGTTTTTAACTTTCGGAAAAATATTCGTATTTCATGCCTATAGTAGCTCTATTATATACGTTATTTGTTGTAGGGCGTGCCTGGCGATGCCATTCCTATAGCTCGAGCATGAGTAACAACAGCTCGTAATACTTCATGTACTGCTATCTCGCTGGACGTGTTGTTGTGCCTATGTCTTATGTTTACCACTCTCAACTACCGCCTCCCAACGGACAGATTTTAAGGGAAGGACATATGCACCACATCAATGAGGCTATAAAACGTGGAAATCCGAAAGTCACGTCCTACTTTTTCCTAAACACGTCTTTTCCACGGGGCCGCCCCACCTACTTCACATAATATATCTACTCGACACCACTTTATAGCAGTAAATGTTATAGAGAAACAGATGCCCGTAAACAAAGGCTTTGTGAGCACCAATGTTGGTGCGCGCAAGCGCGTCGTCATGTGCTACTTTTTGAAACTTTTCTTGGAAGGCCGGCAAAATTAGAATACATACGCCTGTTGTCACAGAAAGAAGTTATTTGGACACTAATTATTAGGTGCTGCAACGTACCCATTTAAGATTTAGTCTTTAATGGAATGATTTAAAAGCTGGCTGCAATTAATTATTCTCAAGTATTTACTCAGTTTACTTTAGAAAGTACCCTGATTTGGTAAAGAGGAGAGCAAACAACACTAAGTTAGTCGCATTCTCGTAGCCCGCAACTGCATTTTTTTTTAAGCTTGGCAGCTGCAAGTCTCTGCGTGTATACTTTCCAACTATCCATTAGTTCAGCAGCATGTTGAAGAGTATCGAAGCCCAGAGTTCTGTGGTTCGGCGTAACCCGCACTCTAAAGACAGGTTGTGTACATGTCACATTTATCAAAGCCACTTCGGCCAGTGGGCGCAAATGCGAATATGATCTAGACATTTAGATCGATCGATATCGCCTGCGCTCTAAGTCACCACTGCAACGACCTAGCTGTCGTTCGGTCCGCTTCGGTTCAAGAAGCGGTCTATTCTTTTGTATCAGAGGGATGACAGTCAGGCACAACAACGAATAATATTTAACCGCACACAACTAGCGTCTGCGAGACGACCGCTGAAGAGGCGGGAAATGTGTTCCCGGTGTTCGGTCAACACTTCTTGGCGAACCGAAAGGATGAGTGTTTATATGTCGATATCGCGCTCCATGGTAGCCGGCCCACTTGTTCATAAAGCGACACTTTAAGTGCGACCATGTTTTTTATAACGCCATACAGGCAGGTATTCTTTGATACTCGACGTTTTTGTTGACAGAGAACCACTTATGTGTCTCTCATACGTTTTTTTTTTTTTTCCCGGATGCTTATATGTCATCAGATAGTTTAAAACGGAGGAAAGATAGCAGATAAAGCGGCAATGGTCTTCAGAGTGACTAGCAGCTGAGCGGCAACACTCACAGCGAGACATGATGGTAGGTATACCATAACACAACATACAACGAGATATCTATACCACCACAACGCCGTATTTCGCCTTGTGCGGCTTACTTAAATCCTAAATCATGGTTGCGAGCAGCTTTATCATTATTTGCGGAGGTTTTTAGAACGAATTAGCTCGTGTCTATCTCAGTGGCACCCATTCGCGACGACCGGGCTTGGCTACCATATAATAATAGCGACAAAACGATAATTGAATCATCGTACATTAACAAGAAAACACTATTGTAGAATTGTAAACGGTATGTAGCTTTGTAGATGGAACGGTTCGAGTCCCCACAATGATAGAGAAAAATGAAATTTGTCAATGAAGAGGATATTTTTTCGCTCAAACTGGCATTATTCTGCGCTAAGAAAAGGGACATTGGTAAGAAAAAGATAACAAAAAATAACGTTGAGCCCGGGCAACATGCATGTTTATAAGCAGTATTTTTTTTTTTCGGAGGAGCGAAAATCAGGACATTTCTTCGCAACGAGCAGGCTCAGCCGATTCATACCCTTTAGAAAGACGTCTTAACATCCTGAACTACTCATTGACAAAGTTCAGCATTAAGGCTAGAATTATCCTCCCTTGTCCTTATCTCACAGTGGTGCGCGAACTGTAACAATATTTGAAATTTGAAACCATAGTCAATAGCATTGCAAAGACTAGAAAATGAAAGCGTCACAGAACCCAGAAAAAGAAAAAAATAATAATGTTCGCCTTGGAAGTCGCCTGGCCGAATTTCAATGTTTCGCTGGCTTCCTGTAGCGTCTTCAGCAATGAAAGACGAGAGCCGATGAATTATTCATCGCCCGCGAGAGGGCACTCTGGCTGAGTGTGTACATCACTTCAGAGCTAAGACATCTCACCTTCCTTAGCAAACGCCGGTGTACACTAGCTTCGCAAGTTCTTCGCGTGGAAATCAAAAACACAAAGTCCTAGCCACGCATTATAACGCAATTGAAAGAAAATTAAGCTCGAATAACGCTTTATGTAAATGGGCGCAGCGGCCACGTCTTTTCGATGGATTTCATAGTGTGGGATTTGATGGTGGAGGGTCGGCGCTGCTGCGTACGAATATCTACGCTCTCATAAGTATACAACGAACTGTGGGGTTAATCGCCTTGTAGCTTGAACTCGAATGCTCGGATAACAGTGCACAAAAGTGCTTCAACACGTGCAAATACCAAGACATGTTCAACACACCCCACCCCCATCCCGCCTACAAAAAAATTAAATAAAAGGAACGTCTCTATTATACACTAAACCTATCTTACGTTCCGACGATGCCACCTGTACATAATCTAAGACGAAAGGATTTATTTGCCAGTGAAGTGTGAAGTACTACATTAAAAAAAATGAGTGGCGATGGCAGCACACAAAGCCGTACTTTAGATTAAATATCAAATCATGACGTAACATTACGAAGTCCGTGTACAGAAGCCAGAAGATGCACTTCGACCTTTTTTACAGGAGGCATAGACAAAATATTAATAAGCGCGCTCGCACTGGCGCTTCCTCGGCTACAAAGTATCAGTTGAGAGTTTACGTTCTTGCTCATAGTTGCAGCCCGTTTTTAAAAAGTCCTTAAATATCCGTCGCTTATCATGTTAACTGAACTACTCACATTTTTATTCGCCAGCCTTCGACGTAATATACCTCTGGTGCCTTTCTGGTATTAATAAACGGTCGTCCTAAAGTCACATGTGCCCCGCCACGGTGGTCTAGTGGTTATGACGCTCGACTGCTGACCCGAAGGTCGTGGGATCGAATCCGGGTCGCGGCGGCTGCATTTTCAATGGAGGCGAAAATGTTTGAGGCCCGTGTACCTAGATTCACGTGCACGTTAAAGAACCCCAGGTGGTCGAAATTTCCGGAGCCCTCCACCACGGCGTCTCTCATAATCACATCGTGGTTTTGGGCCGTTAAACCCCAGATACTACTACTACTAAAGTCACATGTCCCGAGCGTATTACTACAAAAGCCTCACGATTGTCGCAATGGTGAATTACTAGAGCGCTGTCAGCGCACCTTTTAAGCGACAGAAGCTTGTGAATAAAGAAAACGAGACACTTAGATGAAGACAAAAAATACGCTCTATAACAGATGATATCAAGTGACTCAAATGTAATACAACAGCGCGACAGGACTCCCGCGCATGAAATAATGGCAAGCGTCGACGTCGCCTTCGGATGTTTACGCGGAGGTGTCATCATCAATTAGACATGGAAGGCATCCTCGCAGACGCAGGTACAAAGAAAGAAGAAAAAGAAAAGAAAGGTGAGCCACGCAATGTGTTTCTATGTCTTGAATTATATGCTTGTCTTACACAGCGCGAAAAATGGGACATGAAGAGTTTGGAATGTTGAGCAAACACCTTGCACCTACGCGTCAGCTCTGAAGCCTTACCAGGCTGTTTTCGTTTACCCGTATGTGCTACATCCTTCAACTCTCACGAACGTACAGAGCCTTTGGCGTACACTGTTTGAAGTTGCTGGAAAATACAGCGTGCTATTGTAAAGAACACGCTATTAACCCGTGTTTACGCGGAAGAGCTGGAAGGTAGAAGCGCGAAAGAATGATAAGTGGCGTTTCTCAGCGTGCGCCTTCAAGAAGCTTTGGTACAAGCGTTTGTTTAGCATCGGAGGTAGCGCGTAACAAAAGACGTCTTAAAGAAATATTTACCTTGCGCCTTTGTAAACTGCACAACCGAAGGCAGTGATGATAAGCTTGGGGCACGACGAAACAAAAAGCCCGGCTAAAATACGATCCGGACGAGTTTAGGTTTCGGGTAGAATGAACCCAACGTTTCATCTCTGTAATACTGTGCTGAGTATAGACGGCCAAGGTGTGTGAACGAAAGAATTGCGAGTGTCACACCACGAGGCGCATTACGAGAACCCCTAACTAACGAGGACCGCACGTCAAGGAACATCATACGAAAGTACGTCCGAGGTAGACAGCACACGTAATCATTTCAGGTAAGAACAAAGCAAATCAAGAAACGTTTAGTGCGCAAAGGTAGAAAGACGGCTGCAAAAAAAGCAAGGAAATAATGAAGTCAGGCAGGCTTGTTCTTGGTTGGGAATGAAATGAGCCACGTGTCTTTATGGCGTTTCGTGTTTCAACCGAAATACCAGCCTTGCTACACCTGATGTACACCTTGTGCGCTTTGTGAGCTTGCATTTTTTTTACGCAGACACGAGAACCACTTCACGTTTCTCTCATGTTGTTATACGTGGTAATACAAACAAACCGATGTCGTTCCAGGTAGTGCACTACCTGGAATAATAAGGTTAGTTACCTCTCAGCTTCTTTTTTTTTCTGGTGTTACTATTTAGGAACAGCTTAAGAAAATGAGTTAGCTATTGTTTCGTAAAACACTTTTTGATATATTGAAGGCACACAATGTTGTATAGTCTCTGACACGGCGCGAAAGAAATTTTATATTTCGTTTTTATTTTGAGGCATCGAAGCTTTTCCTCTTTGCTTTTTTTTGGTTTTCTTTTGCTCATGCACTTTGCTTCTCCACATGTGTGGGATATAGATTAAAAAAGGTGCAACTGAGAAACTTACCAACCTTCATTATTTGGCATGATGACTAAGATTAAGATCGGCGGATATTAATTAGACTTTAGCTTAGGCGAGCTGTTTCATATTGGTTAAAGGGGTACTGACGCCATTTTTCGCAGATGAGTTGGTCATGAGTATTTTCGCATACAAATCTCTTGTACACAGAGACGGCTCTGAGCAAGTGTGAAGCTCAGCAAATGCTGATAAGATACCTTATTTTTTATATTAATGTCATTTTTCCCATGGCGCACCTACTTACATATACAATGGATTGATGTCAGGCTACAGTACTAATTCTGGTGACTACACGAAGCAGTCTGTCCTGTTATGAATGACGTCAGGTACCAAAACTTCCAAAATGGCCGTTTATGTGTCACCACTAGAGTCATGGTGCGGAGCGGCAGTGGAAACGTCATGATATCTTGCGCGAGCACGTGACCAGGAGCTCACACCGTGTTGTGACGTCATAGTACAGCAGGAACCGAAACTAGCTTTTAAAAAGCATACTGTAATTACTTTTTAAGGGCGCACTCACGCTTCGCAGTACATTTTCTATGCTCTTGAAGGCTTGGCATTTCATTTGACGCGTAAAAACGACAACTGAAAATTTTAGTGTCAGTACCCCTTTAAAGGAGCAGCGTTATCACTAGCACTTTGTGTTTTACGTCTTTCTCTCAGTCACGCTGGCCATTTAAGCAAGCCTGATTAGTTGTCAAAGTTGTCCAGTCATCTTCTTTTACCCTCCTTGCTGACTAACTTGCAAAAGGTTATATCCACGAATGACCACCGACAGCAATCAACTGCCTGCTAAGACATACTTGTTAATTAGAAAAACACAATGAACAGCTTGACGCGAAGAAACATGCAAGTCGACGACCCGCAAATCAATACTTCCTGCAGACGACTGGCGGCTAATTATAGCGCCTCACACTTTATCAGCACTGAAATCGCGCTCATCGCCGATTTATTTGCTCTTTATTAGCAGCATGTCTTTAAAAAAATATATATATATGAATTTTGTATCAGCTATGCTTCTGAACTGATGCTGCTAGTCTAGTAAATCTATGATTCTCGTCATGCTCATTTGCTAGTATTTTTTACCAATTCTTGAGAACCAGTCGTGCATCTCGAGTAACACGGAAAAGTTACGGTTAGCGAGAAGGCCGAATGAAGTGCAAGTAACTCTACCTAATAAAGTGGTTCACCAAACCGTAAAGAGCGGCGGCAATGGAAAGCTCTGCTGCTAATTGGAAAATCGTGGCTCCTGTCGGCACTGCAATCTTTGCTCCTTCACCCTCTGCGCTCGGCAAATTAAATGGCACAGCAGATGGGCGAGAAAAAAACAATAAATGAATATTGCTTAACGTATGGCCTAATCTAGCCTTACGCCGCTGCACCAAGGAAACTCGACACATTTACGGTTCCAGCGAAGGAGCCGCTCGTTAGAAATAAGAGACGCCGTATTCAACAGTACGAAAAGCAAACCAGGAGGGTTCCAAGTAGCGCTGGCTGAACGCAATCAGTTAAGTTTAAGTAGATAGCTATTTTTAAAGGTAGTGCGCTTGTGTGCAAGTTACGAAGAATTGAACCAGGTTTTGGGACGTTGGACATAAACGTCTGTATTGTCTCTTGCTCGAAAAGAAAATACAGCCTACTTTAATTATTGCCTTTTCTCTGAACTAATTTACTGCTACAGGAGCATGCTACTACAGCAAAGGACTTCAATCTTGCTTCTGCTTGAGCTTTAGGGGAGTTGCGTCTCCACTATATTGCCGCTGGAATGACGGAAGGCGTTTTTGTTTCTCACATAATTTTTCCACGGAGGCTGCGGAGGAGGGGGGGGGGTGTTGAAGAGCATTTTCATGCGTGCGTTGGTACGTGTACGTGTCTAGGTTCACATGCAAATTTGACAAATTACGTGTGGAAAGGGGTTGAACCTTTTGGAACATATTTGCAATAGTATGCTTTCCCATGGAATTTTTCCTGAAAAAATGAAGCTAGGTCGTGTTGCAGTAATCTTTAAGGGTGGGAACTACAACGAGTTACAGCCTGATTTCGGTACTACCATTATTTTCAAAAGTAGCTGAGCGCATTAAATATGAGCGCCTTAATAGCTTTCTACTGGATAAGCGTATTTTTTCGAATAAACAATATGGCTTTCAGAAGAATAAGTCAGCCGAAATGGCATTATTAAGAATCAGAGATACAATTATAAGTCACATTGCACAAAAAAAAACTTACCATTGGTATATCTTTAGATTTTCGAAAGGTCTTCGATACTATAAAGCATGAAGTATTGCTTAACAAGCTCCAAGTATATGGTATTCGCGGCGCAGCATTAGAACTATATAAATAGTTACCTTGATTCTCGATTGCGGTATACTTCCCACCAAGATTACAGTTCAGAAGGCACTGCGTGTGATGTGAAATGTGTCTATCCTCCCCTCTCTCTCTTTTACTCCCTTATTTCCTCTCCCCATGTGTAGGGTAGCAAACTGGACGCATAGTCTGGTTAACGTCCCTACCTCTCCTACAATTCTTCTCTCTCTCTCTCTCGACAGTTAAAAAAAAAACGTAAATTAATACGTGGTACCACAGGGTTCAATTTTAGGGTCAATAATGGTTTATCGTGTATATACAGTAAATGATATAGTAAACATTCCACTCACAGATGAAATTATCATGTACGCGGATGACACTAATGTGTTTCTTTTTTTTTTTTTGGTATTGACCTTCAGGAACTAGAAGTTACTGCAAATTCTTTGTTAAAAGAACTTCACCAATGGCGATATTCAAATCAGCTTACCTTAAACGCGAAGAAAATAAAGTTTACGGTTTGTTGTTCTGAGAATAAAGAAATAAGATACGATGTAAAAATTTTTAAGTATTTATCGCAAATAGAGCATGTGACAAGCCATGCTTTTCTAGGAGTTCTATTTCACAAAAATTTAAGCGGTTCAGAGCAAATAAATAAGGTCCGCACCGAGGTTACGGGCTCTGTTGGTTTACTGCGACGAATCCGATCCTATGTGCCTGTCAAGCTCGTCAGACAACTGTACTTTTCACTTGTACATTCGCATGTTAGCTATGGCTTATTAGTATAGGTGAACGAAAAAAAAAACCGATATAGAAAAACTGGCAGTACTACAACGTCGAACTGTTCGTTTGCTGAACTCTTCAAATGAATACGTAGGGCCGTCTACACTAATGCGGTGCTACAATATCCTTAGCATTAGAAACTCATGGGGAGCAAAGATTTGCATTCGGTTGTTTAAAGAACCCTCCAGCAACTTTGAGACATTTTCAAACCAGTACCTCAATCGAGGCACAGGATACAGTTTACGCGACACTTCAGTAGTAATGAAGAAGCCCAGGACAAACTATGGTATGCAAACCACTGACTATGAAACTATGTCTTTATGTTATATGTATCCTGATGCTGTTGAAGTAGCGAGAAATGGTAAAACAATTCATGAATTTTAACATTTAACAATGAGCATGTTTCTTGCTTCAGATTTGGATGTGTTGTATAAATGTTAATATGTTTGGTTACTGCGTTAGTAATGGTACTAAGTGTTACTGTTAGTAAGCATTACTGGTCACTGCATTACTGATTATCTTCAATTTGTTATTACTGCATTAGTGATTATGTTTTTACTCTTACTTTGTCATTACTGCCATAATGTTATTACTGTAGTTAGTGATTGTGTTCTTACTGCACTTATGTTCTACTTAAATTGTAACTTTTGTCCAAATTGATAAGATTAGATAACTTTCGTCCAACTTGATAAAATTCCCCCGCGCATCGTATGTTCTACCGCGGGTAAAAGCGCGCGAGCGGGGGTGACGAACGCGGCCGAAGCAGAGATAAAACGAGCCGGCCCATTTCCGTCGCTCGAAGGGCGAATGCGAATACATTATCCCGCTCGGGAGGCCTGACGTCGAAGCAGACAGGAAACGCCCGGCCCGTTTTGAATTAGCATGAAAAGACGCGAGGGGCGGGGGGGGGGGTCGCTCGAGCAGCAACTTTGAACGTTGATTTAAAGGGCACGGTCGTGATCGCTGGCGCCAGCGCTATCTCAGGAGCTATCAGCTGGCGGCTATTATACCTCGTCTACGTGCTGCGCTCTCGACGTGAAGTGACTACGCGGAAAGAGCTTCACTCCCTGGAGCGGCCCTATTCTCTTACACCAGCGTTTTGTAGTTACACGAGATCGGATACAAAAGAGTTAGCTGCCAGCCTTACTTCGTATAACACTACAATTTGTTGCTATCGTATTCACTGCTTCGCCCTTGCGGTGAAACTGTGACTTTTTTAGTTGCACGAGCAACTAATGATACTCTTGTTTCTGTTCAAGCGCTTCCGGTCGAGCACCTACTTCCGGTTCTCCGAACCATCAGAAAAAGCCTCGTAAAAGATGAGCGGTAGGAAAGTGTGGTTCTGGTTAAGACTTATATTGAATACATCTAATATCGGGGCATAATTTTACTTAATGTAGGGGCCCATTACCTGCGAGGGTAATTAATTAAAATTAATTGAATGTGTTCATTGGAAGAGCAGACGTCTTCTAGCGAGAAGCTAGAGTCGGGCGCCACATGGCGGAGGAGATCTCAACCACGCACTTCTTTCTACGTGGCCTCTGAGATCCGTTTCGGCAGTACCAGGCCACACAAAGCTAACCCAAGAAATGCACCGGGGCACACGAACGCCAAGATGTGAGCGCCACTATCGGACACCTAATTCAAAGATTAGGGTCCCCTCCAATTTTTAATGGCGTGCGGCTTGCGCTCTGCAAAATATTTTATGCTAGTTTTCAGAATTATTCATGGGAAGTCGAATACTGTAACCAAGTGAAAAAGCGTCGAAAAGGTGAAATTGTCTTTGAACAAAAGCTAAAGCGAAGATGTATTTTATCGATGGTCTCAGTGGCGGTCATCCTTCTAAGCACAACGGCACAGGCGAGAAAGGTATATCATAAAATCGTGGCAAGCGGAGGTTCGTAGAAGGAGCTAAGGTGAAAGCACGCGAAGACAGAAGCCGGGTGACACAGCCACTGGAGCGATCTCAAAAGCTCGTTCCATCCATCTTGCTCGCGCCATCAGATCCAGCCTCCGTCGAGGTTCCCTTCCAGCGCATGCGAAACAAACTTCCATCGTTCTAAGTTATTCGCCGCTCGCGATGGGCGCGTCGGGTTAATCTATTCTTTCTCCGCGAACTTTATGGTAGCTTTCATTGAAACACTTTTCCGGGGAATCTCATCTATTGGTCTTCCACCGCTAAGAGCTAACACGGCTTAATTTATACGTTTACGCTCTTGCTCGTCTAAAAGAAAATAAAACTATCGGCACGGTTTTCCTTTATTATTAAATACGGTATTTTTATTCTCTTTTACGCGGGAGCTCTTGGCCGCTTCGACCGGGAAAATTGTTCTCGGTCGAAAGAAAGACTAGGCTGTATAATAAGCGCACGTGCCAATCGCGCTCGGCATGGAACTCATTTATCAAAAACCTTCCTGACCTGATTTCATTTTCTCCTTCTCTTTGTGCGTTGACGCGCGTAGCCAACTTTCCGCAAATCCACACTCTTAAAAATAGAAACACAAGTCACGTCGCCACCTAAAAAGAGCTTAGTTTGCTCCCATCGCCTTAATGAATCAATGACACAGTTGTCTTCGCGTTTTTTTTTTTACTTGCGTTGTATCAAATATCTAGTACTATGAAACGTACATATTCACAAGCATAATTCAGAAGGTATAAACTTTAAAATATGCAGGTATTAGTGTGGGTTTGTGTGCGAATGTATGACTTTGCCAAATACATTTACAGCGTAAAAAATGTTCAAGAAATGAACACTAGGGGAGGGGCGGGGGGAATAAAGAAGCTGTGTATTGCGAGCTTCGTACTGACAATCACAAACAGCTGATATCAACTATGAAAAAATTCTGTAAGCAGGTTCAGGTCTTATGTACCTTACCTACACTTTACTGCATGTTATCGTGGCGAGTAATCACGCAGCAAGAACATCATATACCAATTACATAGGGTCCAGTTATATATCACACGAAAAGCGAGATATGCAAAGTACGTAATTAAGTACAGCACGAACGCGGTGCTGAATGAGGAACGTGCGCTTCAAACAACGTGCGACGAAGTCCTGTTCAGTGTTCCGCAATATAACCCATCTGCCAAACGGCAGCGTTCTATCGAAGCGAATGGGGTCATTCGCTTCAAAATATTTAAGGCTACACACCCCGTCTGTCGCGTCGGCAGATCCACTATAGTGAACAGACAGAAATTGGGCGAATATTAATGTCACATACGCCGCGCCGAAGTCGTCTGCTCAAGCAAACAACCACGGGGGCATGCTCTGTGGCCTAAGTGGTCTGCTAGAGCACACTTATAGGCCAGTCCACTAACCAGGAGTGAGTTATCTGTTCGGGCACCTACCTGGTGGCCTATGTTTCCTGTGCATTCAAGGAGAGCACCTAGAAAATGCCTAATGGCCCAAGCTGGTGGACAACATTGTGCAATAGTAGCAAGAGGTTCGATAGGAACAAAACAAAGATACCGTAAATGGGGTCATTCTGCTAAAGAATGACAGCTAGATTAGCAATCTAAATGCACACGTGAAATTTCAAAATACAGTATATGATTTCCCAGGTCCGCAGTGTTTTCAAAGGTAATCTGTCTTGTTTATAAACTTCTGGGAGTCTGTCCCACTACGGAGCCTACGACGGTAAACAGTTCGCTTTGGGACGTTTGGACACATACAGAGCTTTTTTTTTTTTTTAAGAGTGAAGCTGTTCTAGGTTGAGCTTTTCACGTCCGGAGTCCGTGGTGACGCTTGTAGGCATCATAAACGGGTTTGCGCCACAGACATTGGGTAAATCTCGCTGCTCATCACTGGTCCACTAAAAATGTAGGCAACAGTTAGCCCAACAAACGGGTGTGTGCCACAGAAATCTGTGCGGCCTATCAGAAAACAATGATCACCATAAACGCGTATGTACCACAGAGATTGGATAAATCCCACTGCACACAACTTCCACTAAAAAGGAAGAAGGCAACAGTTAGCCCAACAAATGTTGGGCGCATACTCACACCACTGTCGCGTTATACTTTGTGGTTGTAAAAGAGGGTGGCTATACTAGCAGCTCAAAGCTCAACAAAGAGTGTTTAATAAAGAGCAGTGATACAACACATCGGAGCATCTTAAGCGAAGGCTTCTTTGTGAACCTGTGTATAAGAGTGGTGTGGTCAAGATGCAATAGAACTATACGGCCACCTCAAAGCTTATCAAAGAGTGTTTAAAAAGAGCAGTGATACAACACATCTGCAAGATTTGCAAAACATAGAGATGCGTTAGCCTGACGAAGGGAACGCCACCAGCTTGGCTGTTCCATCGGTCTCCACGAAGCGGAGCTGGTTGAATTCTTTTTTTTTCATAATTATGTCGTCAAAACGCAATAAAAAATAACCAACTGCGACTGTTGTTGTCCCTGAAGATTCCTTAGAAAGCATACTCAAGCTGTCGCTCTCTCAGAGCAGCGGAAATACCATCCACAAAGGAATATCTACGTACGCTACTTCAAGAACAGAAGAACAGAAGAAGAACGAAAAGTCTAAAAGTTACTTCTAGAATACTTAACAGCAACTGATATCCGAGCAGGCGTTTGAGCCTTCTGACAACAATGTCGCGTTTAGGCTGGAAACCTCTTATGGTGCAGCAAGATCACAAAAGTGAAATGCCGGGCAAAGCATTTCTTTTGCATGACTGGAATTCAAACAAGCAGAAGTGCTTTTCTTGGGGGCACCGGGAAGAAGGGTTGTTCAAAGCCGAACACCGTGCATCCCCTCTATATGGTAATCCAGGTTCCTCGAAGACTCGCAGTGCATACAAAGGAGACGCAGTTCAGGGTGTCCGACCACGATAGCCTTCACTAAGAAGCGAGCTCCTTTCATTGCGATAAGCAGCTCAGTGATATGAAGCCGGCTTCGTATGGAAAGTACGTATGTTAAGCAAACTCACGTTAATTTTGCATAGTTGTCATGGAGGAGGAAGGCAAGACAATGCAGACACAACATTTCTTTAAATGCAGGCAAACGTTGTAATATTTGATCTTTAAATTACTTTGAATATTAACTGCTTTAATTGACATAAAAGACAAAAAACTACCAAATGATTATCTTCACGCTTATATTTGCAGAAGATGAATGATTTTGGTGCTAAAAACTGCAGCGCAAAAAAGACACAGCAACAAAACAAGACGTCAATTACGAACGTCTAACTTTCATTTGGAAACGCTTGCACATGCAAAAACGTTTTTCTGTACTAGCTTTTTTTTCTTTTTTGCTGGTTTAGTTAGTACATTGGTGTTGTTTAATCCCCTTAGGATTTATATACCATTGCACTGTCACGCGTTTTTGTACATGTCCTTTAATGTATAACGATGCAAATGTATTATACCCTGCAGGTGTTACGTAATCTTCGTGCAATAATCCTCGCTATTTTGTTTTCCTGCTTGTCTGTTAAGTTCTTCCTCACTGTTCGTTTTTCTGCTAACATCTGCATCGTTAGGTAACACACATTTCTTCGTTATGTGGCAATTTTTGAATATTTGTATGCATCCAGTCTATTACGCATTGAATTTTACCATATGCCCCCTTCACCATATGCTGTCCGGTACAGTGCGTCATCAACTGCGCATGTGTAAATATGCGAGCTCTTTATCGGAAATGAGGGATCGGTATTGGCGGACACGAAGATATACGGGAACAACCATTATATTTTCTGAGAATAAAAAAAAATCAAATAGATGTGAAGAACTATTATTCAAGGACGCAATACGAACCTGATTGGAGTAATAAGGTACCAGGGACAAAGGAGTGTAAAGAGTAGCGAAAACAGAGTCGCATCCTGCAACGCTGTAAAAGAATTTCTTAGCAAAGTAATAAAACAAAGAGAGCTAACAGAATTTGCAAATTCATTTGTACAACGCGCATCAGTAAACAACTGAAGGCTGAATAAAGTATAACCCCTTCGTTCGTAAAAATTATTTCCTTGCTTAACCTCTACGTTTCCATGGTTTCGTTCAAGAACCACTCTTGGGATATGCGGCGCATATAAGTAGCTGACGAAATGATAGGCCAGGCGCAATAAGTCAATAGCAAAGCAAGCACGGGTCCAGACAAATACATGCATGAAAAAGAAATACTTTCACATAGTGGGGAACATCTGCTATTCCAGTGGGAACGGTCATCTAGCGATACCATCCTGAGACGCAGATATAATTGCTCAACGACAATCACGACTGCTATATTGCTTGTGTGGACGTTCCTACGGCGCAAAATATCAACGCAGATGTCTCATTATTTAATACATGAATAAGCAGCGAGGAAGAACATTAAACGCCAATAAATTCAACCAGGGGAACTCGTGGAAGACTTGCGTGAATAACCTAAATGTGTGTGCAGCGCGGCATCGTCGTCCCAATGTCACTGCTGAAACAATGATGGAGAATAGATCCCAGGCTGTTTGATCAGTATGAAAAGAGAAGCGAATATTCTTTCGTCTTTTTCATGCCATCTCGA
This sequence comes from Rhipicephalus sanguineus, assembly GCF_013339695.2. NCBI lineage: Eukaryota > Metazoa > Arthropoda > Arachnida > Ixodida > Ixodidae > Rhipicephalus > Rhipicephalus sanguineus. The sequence goes on along the minus strand of NC_051180.1, from coordinate 47,161,426 downwards.
CTTTAAGCAGGAAGTTACGAGATTCTGATGACTTTCTGATGACTGCAAATGTCGCATAGAGGAATGAATATATGGGAGAATATATTCGTGGATAGAAGTACGACATGAAAAAAAGAAAGCGCCTCGGCACAGAAAATAAAAAGAAACGCGTTTGAGAAAAAAAAAATGCGCATCTGCGCTGGTTGGTGCGTATTATTCTTCAGGGGTGATACCATCGCCTGCCAAATCAATAGCGCGCACCGCTATTCTTACCCACCACTCTGCCCTTCACACCCCACCTCCTTTCCATTCATTAATTTTTCCGAATTTGGCTCAGTAAGAGCCACCCAGACGACCGTAGCCGTCTCCTTGTCGCATTAGCCGCTCTGCTGACACAGAGTGGTGCTGTTCTGAACGCGTGCTCTTCTGATGACGGCGCCATCGGTTTGAATTGTATATAGTGTGTGTAGAAAGACCGCGGATCAGAGACGGCTGAATCGAAGAGGATTGCGCTGCCGTTGAAATGGAATACTTCGCACGCAATACGGAGTGCTATTGTTGCGCCGTGAAGGGTCTCTGGGAAAAGAGGTCCTAGTGACCAGAATCCATAAGCACTCCCGAGAACTAAGTAAGAGAAAATTTCTAAGGGATCTCATTCGCAGCATCAACGTCGGTTTGACTCCAAGACTTGCTTTTTCAGAAAGCCAGTAGCGATCAGAACTATTTAGGAGTGAACCGAACTGGAAACTGGGATATTAGATAAACTTCCAGCCGATAAGCTAACCATTTATCCCAATCTATCAAGAAAACAACGGGAAACCTTGTGACGAACTGAAGTGGCATACGATATACTACAACCTCCAATTGTAAAAGCACTGCTGAAATATACCTAACCAAGAGCCTGCCTGCGTGAGAAAAGCTACTTAATTGTAACTACCTCCACGACTAAGCTAAAGACGGAAAATGTTGAGTTCACTCGACCATACGAAGGTCGCAGGATTGAATCGCGGCCGCGTCGAGGGTCTTTCGATGGAAGCGAAATGCTAGACGCCCGTATACGAGTACTTATATTTAGGCGCATGTTAAATAACACAAGACAGCCGCAATTTCCGGAGCCTTCCACTACGGCGTCCCTCATAATCATATCGTGGCTTTGGCACGCAAAACCCCAACAGTTATATTAGGGTCGCACGGCCAGAACATACGATGAAAGCTCGCTCGGTCGACCTTAGTGTTTCCATTCCACGGACTCATCGGAAAGACGCCGTTTTCTATAGAAGTTTCGGGCAGCTGTTTCTTAAACTGGAACGCTAAGTTTTCGCACAGTCACAACATTTTCATCATCCCCTGTACTGCAACGTATGAAGCGCGCAATAGTTGGTGTCAGAAGTGACGTTTAACGATGAAAAAGGCAAGTAGACTACGCCTCCAGGAAGGTGGAGCTAAGAGTCATACACAAAAGCAAATGGTGCATGTTTTTTTTTTTTTGTGGTGGCTAAAGCTCTAAACCTAATCTACAAATTTTATTATACAGCGGAAACCACTATGTGAGATGTTTTTTTTTCTTTGTTTCTTGTTCGGGGTTTTCAGTGCCTGGAATTTTCGCAATGTGACTGCAGCGCGCTAGTACGTGCCAAAAGGATCCGACCAGGAGAAGACGACGACGACGTGCCAAGCAGGAGATGGCTGCGTCTGTTCCTGTTCGCGTCGGCCTAAATGGTTTCTGACAAAATATATAATTTGTGGTCTCACAGCATGGATGCCTGTCTGCCTGTTGCCACATGACCATTAATGAAACAGCAGTTACAACATCGTTAGATGTGTTGTATCACATACAAAAGCCAGCTGTAGTTTAGTACTTATACTCTTATTTCGATACATTGCCACTTTTTCCTTGTTTTAATTAAAGCGAACACATACAATGCTATATAAGACATATATGGAATATATGCTATTAAAGAACACTGGGAGGGTGTAGCTGGAGCCAATGTTTCGACAAGCGGCATCATCAAGAACCGCTTGTCGAAGCATTAGCTCCAACGAAACCCCTGTTCAATGACTTTTCATCTCTTCAAACATCCACCCTGTCCTAAAATTCTCTCTTGTTTCATTTAGAGAACACTATGTAAGACATTTGTTAGAGTAATTACGATATCTCGTTTTTATGCGGATAATCCAAGTAAGTGAACTTCTTCTGATTACATGAACCTCACCTAACGTAACGAAACCACGAAGAGGACCTTCCTACGATGACACTCGGGAAAGTTGTGCTCGTGCATAAGAGATGGCTAAGTAGTTCTGCTACCACACTTTGGCGCGTTACTTCATGTTGCTGTTATAGAGCCAATGGCTAAACCGTGCCGATTACGCTGGTTCTCGTGCGATCACTACTATAGACGCGACATCAGCTCACGCGAGGTCTTTAGCAAGCACGCGACGCCGTGTGGCTCACTGTATCGCTATGCAGTAACGCTAAGAAAATACACCACTGCGATAATCACTTGATGATGTACTTCCTATGCCATGCGAGAGCGAGAACGCGGTGCTATGGGGCAACTATCGCGTAGGAGAAAGTGATAGCCTACTCTCTGGGACGCCCCAACACGCTGATCCCCTAAACGCGCGTTCTTTGCAAAGGATCATCGCCACAAGCGCCAGTGACCGGACCCACCTCTGCAAGGGGAGTACAGTGTAGTCACTGTTCCCTGGAGCGAACGTATGAGGGTTGTAACATTCTTACATCATTGCATCATACCAAATATTAAACATCTGGCAATAAACTGAACCTAGAAGCAACGCAATTTCACATGTATATTTTGTCGGTGATTTGAGGTGTACGTGCTTAAAATTGCTTATTATTTCTTATAAAAGTATTACAGGCTAAGGAGCACTTTTCTTCAGTGTAATGCATGTAACACTTCGGCAAGCAGAAATTTGCACTCCTCTTTCATGTTTTGTGATTAGTAGGTTTCATTTGGCGGCCAAAATGGGGCGACTATGTGGCGACAAAAATTGTACGCCTCCCTCCTAACATTGCAGTTTGATATATTCCTCCTTGTCATACTTCTCTAGAATCTCTATTTAACCACTTAGGCTTTAAATATGTTGCGTCAAATAATCAACATTTAACTTAAGAAAGGTCATTTCCTAAGCTTCGTTGTAGCGTGGCAAGGGACGTGGACACCAGAAAGAAACGTACGACGACACACGGCGCTTCTTCTTCGCCGCGCTACAACGAAGTTTAAGAAATGAGCCACCACCAACGAGCCCACGTGCTCACCCTTAAGAAAGGTCTTACGCACCATGACAATCATTAAACAGTACGACAGCGACAAATATTACAGAAGAAAAGCTTATCTGAGTGCGTAGAAGAGCACTAGGATGAATAGCGGCCTGCGAAATCTGAGTAAACGTTCAGCAAACAGAGCACACCTGTTCTCAAAAGCCGTTTCATGCTAAAGAACAACCACCAATGTGCCAGTGAAATCTCAGTATCATTCTTTCTCGTGGAAGTGTCTATCGTAGATTCCAGGTTCCATTAAAATGTACATATCTCGTTTTCTTTCTTTTTTCTATATGTGTGCGCGGCTTTGATGATGTTTACAGTGCATGCGTCACATGCTTTTTCAACTGCGGGTATTCATATAATCAATCAACAGGTCGCAACGAGCAATGAATCAGCGTTTTTGAATTATGACGTGTGTGAGTGTGTGTGTGGAGTATGCCGAATGGAGCTATAAATATTTTTCCAAGATGACCTACTAACTTGGCCAAAAGAAAATTGAGCTAGCCTAAGGTGCTGGTGTAAAACGTCTGCACCAGTGACTCGAGCACTCATAACCAGCGATTGAGCTATCACGAGCGTCCTGCGTCACAAAATGACCCGTCGGCACGCTCTCGCCACACGCAACTTAGTCTGGCAAAGCCGGAGTGCACTACCCACATACGTCGCTGCTTGTCTTCTTTTTTTGCTTGTTTTCTCGCCGGAACCTTTTTCTCTGCGGACAGGGGAAGCTAGCTGCATGCAAATATTTGCGCAGGAAAACGACGGCCCTTGTATGGCAAGTGCACGCGTCCTAGTTTCCCAACGAGCGCGTTTCGCTAAACCATGTGAAAGCACTGAGGCACAGTAAGTATAATTGCAACCATTCACGACGCAGCATGCACGCAATACAGGTACGTAAAGGAAATTCTGGCATTAACGACGCTCTCTGCCCTGTTTATCCTGCCTGGTGTTGTTAAAGTAATGGCCGCTTAGGGGCTTTTCGACACCCTCACCTGTTAACCACATCTTTCCTAATGACTAACAGTAGGAAGGAGCAAGGTGTGCTATTCTGGACTCCGTCGAATTCCGCCATTTAAGAATTCTGATTCAAAAGGCCACCATTAGAGAATTTGACACGATGGCGGAATTTGACAGTGTCGATATTACTACCCCAAGGCAGGCAGAATGTGATACAGCACAAGGTGCTGAGTAACATAACTTTAGAATCAATGCTGCGTGGTGGTGTTCTCTTTCTAGCGTGGTGCTGCCGTTCGGCTGGTGTAATTTTTAACCAAATGTTGACTGGCCTGCAAAGAGAGGGATAGACATTTAATGTGAAAGTATAAGTTACCAGACTGTGCAGACTAGGCGGAGCGTACTCAGGATGAAGTTATGATGAGGTATAAATGAGAACAAAAAAATGAAGAAACTAACACGCACAAATAAACGACCATTCACACTCATACAAGCATGAAATAATTAGTGGTGCTTGATCACGGCATAACCTGAACATTGCCTGAGATTATAGCTATGCCAGATAAAGTAATGTAATAGGAATGAAAGTTTATTTTTTGTTAATGGCAACACTTCTACTTTCCCCGCACACATATTCGTTACTGACAACAAATAAAATCATAATTTTATCGCTTCCATCTTTCCGAACTGCATGGCTCAGTGATTCGTGTCGCGATCGATACTCATTAATAATTCGTTCACCATGTGCGACGACGAATTTCCTCGAGGCTACGGCTTCGGCCAACTACGATATTGGCCAGGAGTTCGTTCAACTGAACAGCGACGCTTTCATCGGGAAACGCGTTGGCCCATTTTAATGCGCATACGCTGGAACTGTCGTATAACTCGCCCGCCCCACTGAGACCTGTACTGTCGCTAATCCGTTCTTCGTGTATATAATTATTCCTCACCTGCATTCCGTCTCGCGGACTTCGGTTGGCGATTCCTAAAGATCACACGTAACGCTCGCAGTGCCTAGGGATATTTGAATATGCAGTCCTAAGCATTCCCTAGGCCTTTAGTTTTTACTTTTGATTCTTTTTTAGAGGTGCAAGAGGTGTGGTTGAGGTAAATCTTCGTTCTATCTATCAAATAACAAGGTCGTTTGTATAGAACGAGGCGTCAACTCCATGCAAAATATGTAGACGCCAACAACATACCAACGTTTTCCTGGAGATGTAGTAATTATCGTAATTGTACTGTCACCAAAATTTCCGATGAAAGACTCTTAGTCGGCAAGTTAATTGATTTTCACTTTCTACTTCCTCAATTTTCACTGCAGCAATGCCATCTCGAATTCTTTTTGTGCAAAAATAAGTGCAGCGACAATTGGAGTGTTCGCCAAGTCTCATACGCACAAAAATGGTACACTGCATGCTATATCGCGAGCGTACGAATTTGCTTGCTGTACCACCACAGTTCGCTTGTGAAAAGAACTAAAACCATAGTATGCATGCATATTGCACTGCTACTACTGCAACAACAACAACAACAACGACGACGATGACGACGACGACGACGACGATGACAAAACGACCACCACTGTAGCAAAACTAAACAAATATGTAGAAATTAAAGAGCCAACCGCATAGCTACAGATGCTGTCTTTGAATGGAGCCAAAAGATGTTCGGATGGCTGCCCTCGAAAGGGACCCGCCGGTAATCTCGCCCTATCTCTCCTCAATAGCGTAGCCTGCAGCATCTCGCTAAAATGCTCGCCCAGAAAGCTCTACAAAACACAAATATAAAGTCTATAAAAACCATACTCATCGCGAACGCACCATTTTTTACTGGTCCGCAGGAATGCGTATATATCTACGCAAAAGAGCGCTCTGTAAGTCGGAGCCTGCGTCCGCAAGAACCCACGCACGACAACCGCACAAAATGCTACGACGTCGACGTGAATGGAAAGAGGCTCCAAGGTACGAAATGTATGTGAGTAGGACTAGTGTGTGTGTGTGTGCGTGTGTTTGTGTGTATCTGGGTAGGGCTGTGGGGGGGGGGGGGGGGGGGGAGCTAGCATACGGAATTCACGTTGTTTATATTATATAGCAAGCTATAAGAAGTAGGACGAACTTCAAGTTTCGTGGTTTCGAAGGAACAAGAGAAAGAAACGCATAGCCAGCCTTTTTCCGAACCTAGATGACTCGAACGCTTTTTGCGTGCGCTCATCCCTATTCCGAGGTTGGAACCACTATGTCCGTAGAACGGCAAGAATACGCGAGTGCTCTGACCGTGAAACTGAGATATGGCATCGTCCCGCAATGGCAATGATTTTTCAATTTGGGTAGAGCTGCGGGGATATATGTGGCGTTTTATTTCTAAAAGAGCCAAATGCACTCTAACTGAAACTGAGAGAAACGCAGTTTTTTTTTGCTACTGCCAATATGGTTGGGCCTGCTCCAACAATTTCTTGCCAATGTGTTCCTGTCCCCTAAATACCTCAAATCTATATTGTGGCTCAAATCTATATAGCCAGCTGTCGTCGGTATTCAGGAGTAAACTTTGTATTTGGCTCTTATAGATTGGAAAGTTTCATTTGGGCTTGAATTAGCTCTTAAAAGCAGTCTAAAACGATTCGAATGTATGGCATAGCAATATTTTGCGATAAGATTAACGTTTCTTGCTTCTGTCGGTGCCGTCCTTAGTCGCGTGCGCGTAATGACGATGACTAGACTTGAAAAGCGAGTGGTCCTTCGTGGCGAGAGGCGCGTTATTCTGGACTGTCGACATCGTTTTCTTGTCCTTGGCATCTATTGAAGGCCTTGAAAAGTGACCCAACTCTTCTCCCGAACTGGTTTTATGCCGTGCCGTTTCGGATCACTTCTTCAAGGTATAGATCGGTGCCCAATATCTTCATTTCATATATACAGTCTAGGTGCGAAAGAAGGACATGATACTGTAGCACTAAACTCGAAAAGAAAGACTAAGAGGCAGAAAGAAGAAGCAAAGTCCTCTTACTCTTTATATTCGAGTTGTGCCCTACAACCTCGTGCCGCTTTCAGTAAGTGCCAGCTTCCCTAGAAAAACTAATTGTGGAACTTAAACACGATAGCAAAGCAACGAGGACACAAATGAAACAGATTGGATGAGATCATGTTGGTTGTTTTGGTCACGATTGCCGACGCTGCTCTGGTTCAATAAATGTGGCTCAGCTTGAAACAAATGCAGCATTTCGCTCATTTTTTTATTATTAGAAATTGTCTTTTTGAGTTCTCGTTACAGTCAGGAATTTGAATCCAACTATTTTAGAAGTTTTAGATACTTAGGCACGCATTACACTCCCGTGAACTTTAGCAGAGTTTCGGTTTCTGCATTTGGCTCTTTTTGAAAAAAAAAAAAAAACGCCACATCTTCGCAGCCAAAGTACGCCGTTCATGGTTCACTACGGATGGAAGCGTCAAAGTTGTGAGTTACATTACGAGTGTTGCCGTGTCTTGCCTCGATAAGTTTACGATATTTTTTTTTAATTATAAGACCCTTATTTTCGATTTATGCTGTATTGTATTATTCGCTAAAAAGCGCATCTTAATAGAACTATCGATCTCGTTGTTGGTAAACAAAAAATAATATTGCCCACGAGCGTGCACTAGTTGAGAAAGATGCCTTATATAAAGGTTGAAAACTACTACATTCGTGTTATCTGCTCACTGGCATAGATATGATGGGCAGGAACAGCGACAACCTTACTTTGCACTGGTCAATTTGATAGCGTGTCCTATATGAAAGGGGCAGTAAGCGGTCACTCCCGTAAAACATTTTCCTACAAGAAGTCGCACAGTCATGTACATACGAAAGTTAATATGCAACACATCATCCGCGATTTGAAAACATTTTTCGAGATATCACTGTCATTGCCTTTAGTCATACAGTTCTGGCGTATGATATATTCCAATATAATCTAACAATTTAATCAGGTAAATAAAGAAACCAACTTCCATGGACTACACGATCTTTCGCAATGAATACTTCCTGTATCGATAGGTCAATCATTGTAGAAGGACGTCGCCAGCGGCCTTTTTGCAAAAATCACCAGCCAAATCCTATCTTTCGACCGCCAAATGGGTCAGTGTGGTCATTTGTGATCGCACACGAACAAAGCTTGACATGTTGCAGAAAAAAAAGGAGGGGAACACCTTCAAAGGCGCCCCGAGGTCCCTCCATAGCTGCAGCAGCCACCATTTCTAGACATAATCTTTGAAGAGAGAGACCAAAGTGAACGGCCGATAATGCCGCCGACGGACCAACCAAGCGTCTACGCTAAGTGTCTGTCGAGCCGTGAAATTGGAGTAGTGGTTGCCACTGACGCCGTCGTCTCTTACACTGTGTACTTTGCGCGCTTGATTTACCGAAATTAGGTTGTAGTTTTGTCATTATATTAATCGGCTCTTCGATATTTGTTGTTCGCACAAGGAAAGGATAAACACCGACCGACCGACCGACTGACTGACTGAAAAGTGCGCGGCTATATCAAGGACAAAAATAAAGAAAGCAATAAACCGACCAAGTGAGAAGCAAGATAGAGCAATAATGCAGTCAGAAGAAATGCTTCTGTACGCCTGCTTCACGCTCCGTTCATCTTCAGGTAATTTCATTGTCCCGCCACTCGTGCCGGTGCAGCGGGATTGCTACTATATAGCTACATTAACTCTGTCAGCATTACGGTAAGAAAAGGAACAAGCAGCGTAATGAAATCTTGAACCACGGGCACGTCGGGCATAAAATTTGTATTTTTTTCAATAAGTTGATCAATATTTTAGTTATTTCTCAACGTTATTCAGACTTTAACGCGCGCCTAGCAACAGTGTTCCGAAGCTAACCCAACCTAGCAAGACCGCGCGCTAGCTCTGCCGATGTCAGCCTCCTCTTAACAAGATCGCACCGTTATGGTTCCATGGTTAGAACGCGGCACATCGTCCGTGCTCACTATACAGCGCATCACCGACTTTTAATTACGCGCTTGTGTTTAATTGGGGCCACTCACTAGAGGACACGATAGACGGGCCGTAATTTCGTGCGAGCCCGAGACATGAACAGGACTGATATGAGGCGGGCTTGCCTTCCGAAGCCGGACATTCGTGAAATGACGATGTGGGGAGCGTCGGGCAGCGTATATGAAGGATAGAGTGGCGGGACGGGCATCGCCATGAACGACGCAGAACCGGGCAGAAGAAAGACAAATAACAGATCTCGCGAACGCGTACGAGTGCATGCGAGCACGCCAGCGCTGACACTGATGAAGTGTTCGACGCAAATCCCTTTCGTATTCACAGTACGGATATGTGTATAATTAGAGCATGGTGGAGAGAAGGGAGCCCAGTAATATATCATAGGCAGCGTGCTTTCCAATGAATGCGTGACGAAGTGATCATCATAACATTCTTTAGCACGGGCGCGTAGCAGCCACTTCATTGGCTCTTGTAATACATACAAAGATTTAAAGGTATACGTACATAAGAGCCTTAATGTAACAGATGCTGTAAAGTACGAACTACGACTATTTAAAGAAAGAACACTAGTATAAGCAAGTTAAGAAATCAGCATCAGAACAATATAGCAGGTTCTGTCATTAGGTCGTTTTCATGTTTTTAAACAAAAACGCTTGTTTACTACTGTAAAACGGTTACATTCGCAGTGGGACTATAGCACCATCACAGGAGTGCGCTGCTGGCATCGGTGTTATCAGCCACAGCTTTATCTATTACACTGATTTCGGTGAATCAAAAATACCTAATCCTACATAGGAACGCGGTACAGCTGAAAGCAAGCTGGCGCCGTTCCATGGAATTTACGATTATCCTGCTACGCTCTTATCTGCTTCTTTAAGCCTCATAAAGCCTTGTATAGGCTCCTGCAGCAGTTTAAATGGTGGTGCATTGTAAATAGCTTAACGAAAGTTTATGCTTCTTAGACTAGGACTTCAAAAGCCAGACAAGGTGCATGAAGTTGGAAGACGGCTCAGTTTAGACAAGCAATCATCCTACGTTTCACACAGAAAATTGCGGTATACAAATCCAGAAGACGGAAAATGCACATGTTGGCGTCGGCACACGAACGCACCACCTCAAGGATTATCAAGAAGCAATTATACCCACGCGTAACACCCCCATAACGGTGGGCATTATGACTGAAACATGGTTTGGATGGGAAGTAGCAGGGTTCGGTGTACTCGAAATCTGCCCAGGGAAAGTTCCGACGACACCCGATGCCGTTGTGGTAACGTGTGTTGGTTCGATATAGAATACCAGCTTGTGCAAAACGTTGTACTCTAACTTATGCTGTGCAACAGGACTGTGAGCTGATAGGCGGAAACCTAAGACAAATGATCGCGCCGCATGGCACTCGTTAGGACGTAGCGTGTCCCACAACATCTTCGCGCTCGGGTTCATTGCTTAAATGAGAAACAAATAAAACAATCACATGTCTTGGCGGCATGTGTACCGTTCGTTACCCGTTTTCTGCATTGGCATCTATGTAGCGATCCTATATAGGGTCACGCTGTGCTAGGGTATAAATAGAGCTGTAGTGAAAGTGTAAGCACAGGCGCGTGCACACGGGGGCAGGGGGCGTCGCCACCCCTCTCCCCTAACTGTCTAAGGGGGTAGCCGAGTCTGCCCTATACCTTTATTCAGGCGGACCTGTCCTGTCATTATTTATGTGCAGGTCTATGACACTGCAGATTTTTTACGATAAGGGTGGCCGAGGACGCCTAATGCAACCTTCTAAGAACTGTTTTCCTTCCACTTTAACCCCCATAAAGCAGGGGACCAATGGCAGGTCGTTGTGAGAAACGCGTCATCGCGTAATTGTCATTTTTGCATCCATTGCTAAGTTTCTTCATTTCGGGCTCGACCAACGGTGAAGACTTAGCCTTAGCTATATTACGAGCGCTGATAATGGTCTTATCCAGTTTAGAATGTAAGCCTGGCTCGACGCTCATGCGGTCAGCCACAGCTTTAAGCATGTGTCGGAAGGAAGTGGCATACATTTGCGAGCATAAATCACTTTTCACCAGATTCCATGCCCCCCCCCCCCCCCCCACACACACGCATGCATGCACGCGCGCACGCACGCACGCACGCACACACACACACACACACACACACACACACAACACACACACACACACACACACACACACACACACACACACACACACACACACGCACAGAAAGCAACGGCAAGCACATGCAGTAACCTCGTTTGCTTTTTACGCGTTCTTTCGGCCATTAAGCGGAACAACGGCCGCGAATAGGCTTTATGAAATGCTTACCGCCCCTCTGATGTTTTGGCACGGGTTTGAACATAATCGTGTATGCACGTGATCACATCCGCGACAAAGGTCATTTGTTGGACGCCTTGAGTAAAACAACGCTCCCCGAACAGAAACATGTTCTTTATACTGCTTCTGAGTTTGTTATCATCGCTTCAGTGCGCTCTTTATCATTTCGTAGCGGACTAAGCGCTACCAGTATAACAGCTGCTTCAGGTGCTGCTATTGTGACGGTGCGACACGTACTGTTATTAATGGCGTAGGCCATATACACGCATCTTGTGAGAGCTAACGCTGCTTTGCATGGACACGTATGCTTCCATGTATAAGCTGTGGATAATATGAAGCTTTTCTTCTTTTTTTTTTTTCAGTTCGTGCCCGTATGCCCTAGTTGAGGGCTAGCATGTAAGAGCAAGCTACCAAAAATAATACCGTAGCTTGCCTGTATTTAACAAATATCCCATGGAAGCATGGTCGGATACTGCGAGCATTTGCTTTCGAAGGATCCTTTTAAACTGAAGCTCAAGGTCACGCGGGCGCACCGCACATAGGCACATTATATATATATATATATATATATATATATATTCTACCGGAGCATATCGGTGTCAGCTCTGTGCCAGCGTGAAAGAAGACGTTGACGTTCGTGTGGTTCGTGCTCGCCGGGTTTCTGCCTGAACCAGCTTGGTTGACTCACGCCTTCTACATAATAATAACAAGTGTTTGTGGGAGAACACGCTTGTTGCAATATATACAAAGGCTGGTCCACCAGCCGAAACGTCAGTAAACACACCGCAAAAACGAACGTGCGTCGTACTCTCTCTTGTTCCTTATACATATATATATATTGTTAGTGAGAGAAAGGGGGAATATGATACGAAAGAGAGTGTAGCGATGATGACATCCAGTGTGCTACATGTCCCACCGTGGAAGGAAAATTTGAAAGATATAAGAAGCAACACACGTACACAGAGTTAAAAAATGGTTACAAATGGTTACTGTAAGTAGGCCAGTCAATAATTAGTAAGCATATTATTTAGGTAGTACCAGCCTATATTGAACGCCAGTAGCATGATAGTCGCCCAAGTGCCTGCCTTGCGAAAAGCTCATGAAAACGCACTCTCCTGTTTTATTCAAAAGACCGGGTCTCGTATCGCGGTAAGGGAGGGGAAACATAGTCACCGCTGAACCACGCAGCACCCCGAGATATTGCCGCCTCCGATGTCCTCCGGGGACCTACAAAAGTCGCCTAATTAAACAGCGTGCTCCCTATTAACGACGCGTTTGTAGTAATGAAACTACGCCGCCCTTAGGCGTCCGTAGCATACAGCCCGGTAAACGACGGCGGGCCGAACAACGTGCAAAGGAGAGCACATTCCAGGCGGCGAGCGAGGAGAGTTTCCAGGCCGAAGTGGGATGAACCACATTCCCGGCGAATGTCCTCTTCGAGGCCGAACTCGAAGAAGGCAACGCAAAACTGGTCCGCATTGCTGCTCTGGTGTGTGCGATTCCCGTTGTAATGGCCGTAATTTAAACAGTGCTAATATATTTATTGCTCGGGGAAACTCAGAACTGTTGTAAGTGCTGTTCGTTCGGTGCAATACAGACTCTGCTTTGGGACTAAAATTCTGTTTCACAGCGCCAGAGAGGTTTCTCGAGAATAGGCTTGCCTTAATTTATGCGAAATGCATGCTCGGCCCTTTTGCTTGAGGAGGAGCATGTATGCGAGCGCAAGATATGCTTTTTTCTTTACGACACTGCACTAAATATGGCATATTATATCATAACTGGTGCTTTGTCTTAGTTGCTTACAGGTGTGGTACTCTTGATTGCATATTCACTGATTTCCTCTTCAGGGTTACCTGTGTCTTTCACTAGATGTGTTTCATACAATGTTTATACCGTATATACAAAGGCGAAATGTGAAAGACATAATCCTTCAGAAAGAGGAAGTCCTCAAGTTTGCGATTAACAACTCAAGCGAAAGCGCATGAACTGTCGCAGATGTAGAGCGTGTTGCGTCGTAGCTAGTGCAACAACTAAACGCTTGTCATCGCCCCAAGCAGCAACATCTCCTTAAATACATTTAATAAAAAAAATTGGGGGACGCTTAAGCTTCGCCTTTAAGAGCTGAACGCGATAGCGATATTCTGTTCCTAGTGCGCAGTTCGAACACTACGAGGGTTTAACAGAATGCGCCCACTAAGGCGTGTGCCTTATGTAATGGGTAGCGTGCTTTAAACCAGGAGCAATGCGCTAGAAACTTCTTCGAAGTTGCGATGCACCCACTAAGTGGTCTTAAGGGAATACGCGCACTAATGTGTGCGCCTTTTGTAATGGGTGGCTGTCTTTAAACCACGAAGTCGTTATGATATTGGCATGGTGTGACGCCCTATGGCAATGTACACTTGTACCACGCAATATTACTGCGATATTACATCTCGTACTGTGACACCTGTATACAGGACGCGTATTTTTGGGAAGCATGAAAGTTACTTTCAGTGCAGCTCCAAGCAGAGGCGTGGCTCTGTGGTAGAACACCTGCTTGCCACGCAGACGGCCTGGGTTCGATTCTCACTCGGACCCAACATTTTTATTATTTATTTTATTTGCAGCTTTTTCGATTTTTCGGTCACGGACATGATGATGATTTTTCGCTCACAACCAACGGCCCCGACGCCGACGGCGCAATTTCTGCGATACGAGCTCTTTAACGCTATCGCGTTAAAAATCTTCAGTTATGGGGGCATGCCGAATTGAATGAACTGGTACGTTGGAGTAATAGTACATGATAAATCCGTCTGCACGAGGGCGAGCGGACTGAGACACGAAATGCGCCTATGGCAGGCCCGTAGCCAGGGGGGGGGGGGGGGGGGGGCTAAGGGCCCGCTTCCCCCCTCCTGAAATTTTGGTGAAGTAAGTGTTTTTACCAAAAGTAAAAAATAAGTAAATAATAAAAATATGTATTTTTCTCAAATAGTCAATGTCTTCAGCAAGTGCCCCCCCCCCCCCCACCCAAAAAGAAAGAAAAAAACATTCCTGGCTACGGGCCTGGCCTATGGTACTGGCTTGCTGCAAGGGCGTGTTGTACACTGATTGTAGCATGCATAGTGCGTGAGCAAATAGCCCATTCGTCGTATGGGTCTTCATTTCTGCCGATAGCCTTCGAGTATGAGGCAATCTCGTCAGAGGTTTGTATTTGCCTATAGTGTTCTTTTTAAGGGCGAAAAACTCCTTTGTAGTAGTAGTAGTAGTAGTAGTAGTACAACTACTACAACACTACTACTACACTACTACTACAAACTCCTTTAGGGGCGGAACTCCTTTGTAGTAGTAGTAGTAGTAGTAGTAGTAGTAGTAGTAGTAGTAGTAGTAGTAGTAGTAGTAGTAGTATGTGGCCACCTCGCCGGATCGGCAACGGCGCGAGGACCCTGCCGTACGAGAGTTCAATCACACTAAAAGACATACTTTGCGGGCGATATACTCTATAGTCGGTGACAAGCTAAGAATAAAAAGTAAACTGTTCCGCTGTCCATTTGTATTATGCGCGTCCACCTACGGCCGGTCTTTACCATGACGTAACGGTTAAGACGAACCAATGAAAAATGCAACATGGCGCCGTTCGCGACATGAGGCGAGGTACCGCTGCACCGAGACTGAGATCCGCCAATTCGAATTTCCTGTGGTGTTCGTTTCTTCCAGAAGAAGATAATTCCTACTGTTATCCGCACGTACCCAGCATCATCCTCGCCGGTCGTCATCCGATGCAGTAGAAGCTTGTGACTGTGCCGCGTTTGTAGTGCACCGAAGTGGCAGCAGTTCGGAGTACAACGCTTAGCGCGTTCCGTCGCTTCGGCAGCGTCAAGTTGCAACATGGCGTGTGTTCCCTCCATCGCTCGGATACACCAAGCATATCGCCTGAGGGTCACCACATCGGCGATTGTCGTCGCGTTCATTCGTGTGCAGTGAGGTGAAAGTGATGTCGGAATGTGCGCGTCTGTGTACGATTTACCGCCCGCAAAAGCCATGGCATTAGCGTTGCCACAAGTGCGTGTGTGTGTTACTTGGAGCTCACAACGTGGGAACCTTGGCGATCTATTGTGATATGCGCCGTGCTGTGTGCCTATATGAGTGAGGTATGTGCGGACGAAGCGTGAGACCAACCTAACCCGTTAGCGCAACACAATGAGAAAGTAAACAAACCAGGTGTGGAGAATATGCAGTGGTGTGTGCATTATAGGAAGATAATTGCGGTCGTCATCCGGTGCGTGTGTCGTTATGTGACGTGTGCCTATTGGCGCAGTTGCGTTGTCTTAACAAAATTCAGTTCCACCAGCCCCGAATGATGTGCTAGCTTGAAGTGCCCGTCGCGTAAATATCGCGCTCGATGCACGAACGCCTTGCATTGAGAAATGCCGAGCGAGGTAATCGTTGTCTGCAAACCGTGAAATGATGCGCTCGCTGTGACACGTCGATTGCATGGATTGTGATCGTAACTGAAGTGACGCCGCTAAAACTATTATTGAGTAAAAAAAAAAAGCTTTTGTTTTTAATGGCGTTCAATCATACTTCACGATATCATATTTGGAATTCTTGTTTTTGTCTAACATGCGTTTTTTAGCATTTCGCGTGTATTGTGTGCATGTATTACACAGTGATAATTTGTTTATATTAAACTCGTGAAGCTCTTAAAGTGGATAGGCCTTTTTTAAGCGCTTATCCCTTCTTGTGAAGCCTCACCTCCTCACTTTGCTTCAAGAACAAATGAGGAAGGGGGAGGAGGAGAGGTGGGGCTTGACAGTGTACGAAAGGAATGTACTTGCTGATTGTGTCCATCGAGATTATCTATATAGACATATGTATGTTTTCCTTTTTTTTCTTCGAGGATGCACGTGTTTTTTAGATGTCCGAGTGTATACGTGTGGTCTTTTGGCTACCGATTTTTTCATTTCTACATTTATTATTATTCTTTTTCTTTTCTCGCTCTACCTGCACGAAGGACGATGCTGTAACAGCGCATCGAAGCCTCGTAAGTTTTGTCTTTATAAAGATCGGTCTCCGAAACGTTGACAAATAAACTGTCTTTTGAGAATCGCGCATCCTTTTCCTATTTATCTTACGGCAACCGATGACAGCCTCTTCATTACCTAGGTATATATATATATATATATATATATATATATATATATATATATATATATATATATATATATATATATATATATATATATATATATATATATATATATATATATATATCTTCGCACAGACACACACAGGTATAAAAGGTAGGGGTCTTTTTTTTTTCTAGCAAAAGTGGGCCCTCCTGCTGTAATGCCCACTGGGGCGACGCAGGTATGTCATAAATAAATAATAAATTAATTAGAAACTTGAACGTTTAAGGGCTTAAGGAGTAATGGCAGTGCCAGTGCAAGTTGTCCAAGCGAGAAACAATCCCACGTAAAACTTTTAGTCAATGCCAATTTAGCCGCGTACATCTCCTTGGCTCGTGAACGTAACGGCAACGCATGCAATGCCCCCCAAAGTTAAACGCCGTGTGTGCTACACGCTTTTATTTCGTTGAAACAAGACGGCAAATGAAGCCTTGACGTTTTCCTCAAACACGATGACAAGCACGGCGACTAGAGACGCAAATGCGGTAATTGCGGCAACACAAGAGTCGAAATTCACAAAGGCAATCTCAGACCACTTCGTCATACTTCGCTTTGAGTCACAGTTACCATGGTTACAGCAGACGGTGAAGAAAACTGGCGGCGAGAGTTGCGCAAAAGAATTACAAACGACCTTATTAAATGTGATTAATGTCCCTATTTTGTTCTGCGAAACCGTAAAGTAACGAATACTTTCTTTAAGTTTCATGTTAAATCTGGCAGTCTTTGTTTTATTACCATAATAGCTACTGCTCAGAAACATCACCTTTGAGATGTACATTACTTCTTCGTATAGACTCCGAGATGAACGCGCGGGGGGTGCGATTTAAACAACACATATATTATTATGCTGACACTGGACTTCGCGCCATCCCAATTTATTTTATTTAACTTTGCTTTCTTCATTTCAATATCAGTGCAGTATTGCAAAATAAGGTTTATATGCGTGAAAATTATTGCCATTGTTTAGGAACTATTTCGTTTGTAGCGCGGAGGCATGCAAAATATGAGCAATGAGGCCTCGTGGGCGGAGCTTATATTTATTCTTAGGCTGTCACCGACTATAGTGAGCTTTCACCTTTTCGTCTTAATGTTAAAGGGCCCCTAAACCAAACGGAGGTCGAAATTTAGTTGTGGCGTCGCAGTTGTGCACGAGACTACTGCGAACGCTGGCGGAGTTGCACGCGCTTTCTCGTTTCGCTCTTTCCTTCGCTAGGCTGCGTTCGTCGGCTCTTCTATCCACCTCTCCGAGTGCCCTTCCCCAGCGTGGTGGAAACGCAAGAAGCGTGCGCATCTGCTAGCAGAAAACAGGCACTTGTTCGCCCACTCACAGCGTCTCTTGCTCACGACGTCACCTAATCATACAGGTGACGTCACGGCGACTGTTGTCGACAGAGAGAGAGAGAGAGTAAAACGTCTTTATTGATGTTTGCATGGCAAAGAAGAGCAAAGGCGCGGAGAGGAGCAAGCGAGCGTCTGTGGGTGGTTTAGGGGCCCTTCAAAGAAATTATTTCTACAAAAAACGCAAAGCACACCTTCAGCAAGATGTTTGGTTTTGGGACGCAAAATGGGACCATGAGGCGATGCGAAGCCGGAGCTCTTGCACGATCACGTTCCGTTGGCTTTCGTTGGGCATACCAACCTCGCGTCGTGGAACGCGAAGAAGAACGCTACGTGCGTCGTGTCTTCCCTCTAGCCTTGCCGTTAATTCCCACAGGGCGAGCGGGGAACGCGGTCGCTCTTGGCGCGCTTTCTCTTTCGCTCGGGAGCGGATACTTTCCTTGCTGTCACCGATCACAAAGCGGTGATAATGAAGGGACCACGTAAACCAACAGTACAATAAAAGTTTGATGTTTAATACATACGCGGTGTTTCACACTCTTTATATGATGTACTGGGCGAATTTCACGGAAGAGTTTCACGGTTTACCGATGATTCCCTCCGGAGCTTCGCCCCACTCATCATCATTCACCCCGTGGTTATGCTGTGATTTTTTTCCTGTGCTTTTTTTCTGTTTTTTGCTCATTGGATTGGCGCTCTTGCGAAACTCTTTTCAATCAAGTTTTTTTAGATGAAACGATGACGTGCGAAGCTGTGTTTTTTTTCCTGATACATTAGTGCTTTCGGACATGCTTAAGTGGAGCTGCACTCTTGATTACTTTATTCGGCTGCTTAAGGCCTCAAAATAAGGCATACGCTTTATAGCCGAAGCGAACGCCTATTGTTCCATTTTATGCTGCGTGGAAGAACGGAACGTCTCCAGTGGACTAGGAGACGGCGATGAAGATAGTCCAGATAGTTTGATAGTTGCGTACATGGTTTTTCTCATATGTTAAAAACCTTCTGTGTACGTCTGCCCTCCTTCCTTTCCGTAGCATCTTTAGTAAAGGTGCTTGGTACTCACACACACCAGGCGTAGCCGCTTCGTGGACGAGACAAGGTCGCCATAAGGTCCAACATAGGGCCTTGAACTGTGGAACTATCCACGCCACCGACCACACTCCTGTCCTAGCCCCACGAACCTGTAATATAATGGTCTGATAAGCGTGTGCACCTAATGTATTTGTATATACATATACGGCTGTGTATACTGGTAATCTAAACAAGGCAGTAATTCAGGGGAAGATACAAGCTTAAACAGATGACAAATCCTTGAAAAGATGGTATCGCTGCAGCTGACGTTTCCACAAGTGGACTTGCCTACGTCAAAGCAGCGAAACGACTGTTCAAGAATTTTTCATCCATGTATATGACGGCGGAACCGTAAAACCTATTTCACTAGGGCTGGTCATAAAGGCGCCTTTAAAGACACCTGTATGACCAGTGGAAGTCGAACATTACAGTTCATTCGTAGCGAGAGCAGCTACGAGAAAAGTAGAGAGAAATAATAGGCCGACCAATGAAGCATTGCAGACCACATTTTACTATGCCAGCCAACTTGGCTAGCTGGTTTTACATTGCATTACGATACACGTTGCAGCTTACAAAAACACATGCATGGAATAGAAATGAGCACCAAGAACGACGGTGCACCACTGACGCCGCTACACCCCACCGGTATTCGTTGGTACATCACACAGGCGTTCGTATGTCCCTTTCTACTCAGTCAATGTATTTTTTGTGCGCTGTAAGATGTATCGTACTACGACATATTAAAGCGCATGCTATCACGAGGAAAGAGCAAGAGAAACGGGCAAGTTACGTTCCTGCAAAAAGGTCTTCGACATCGCAACCAGTGATGTATGATTGCGATTCTTATCGTGTGGTTAGAGTATTGTTCCGATGTTCTTGACGGCAGAGGTGCTGCCGGTCGCGCATTTCAGTTATTACAAGAGGCCCGAAGTTTGGCTATACAGGAAAGGCTGAACTACGCAAACATCCTGCGGATGGTCTGAAATACGGCAAACAGAGCTTCGTATTAAAGAATAACGTGATGTTTACCAAGATAATTGCAGCACCGTTCTCGCATAAACCAGCTCAGACTGGCGTTTATATGAATCATTGGTAGTCCAGTCACACGCTAGTACACTAACACACTGTTTAGGTTTTTGCTGGCAATACACACGCTCATATTTTCCCCGCTTTCCTGCATACTGCTTGCAAGCTTCTTTGCTTGCTGTAATATTTATAAAGAGTGTCGGAGCATTTGCCGCCCTCACCAATTTATCAATGTTGCAGAGCATACAAACCACTTCCCTTTTATTGTCGTTCTCGCCCACTTGTATCATATTTAAGTGGGGGCCGCACATTCGCGCAAGCTCTGTCTGTTCGAGCTAGCACCATTGTTCCTAAGAGCAATAATACTTAAAATATAGGACAAGAGCGATAGACAGTACAGGTGTTCTCTAAATGTGGCAAAATAACCGTCGCCATTTCCCAGCCATGCTTCAAGCGACACAACGTCGCAGTAGCCGCGCGAACATGCGCGTGCAACCGTATATACGACGGCATTCGCTCGCGTGCATCATTCATCTACCCTGCGAGTAAACGCGCTGCACCTACGCCCGTCTCATGCAGTATTTACGGATGCGCGGCTCTCCATCGACCCCAGCTGAGACGCTATAGCGTCGCGACTACGACGCCGAATGCAGAGAGACCTGAACTTGCTGGGACTTCTGGTGAATGTTTCCAAGGACGAAGCCTACAAACAAGACCTTGCAAGGAAGCAGAACCGAAGGCACTGTGCAGGTGTTGTGTCGTGCTTGCGAGGAAGTTTCATTCGTAGGCGTTGGTCCATCTTTCTCGTTGAAATCTTTATAGGGGTCATCATGCTTGCAACAGAACAACGAGGAGTGAGAAATTGTCAAGTGATCTCATTATTTACTATATGTTGTTAAACTCGTGTGCTTTCCTTCTTTCATGTCACGTGTGCATGTGTGTGTGTGTGTGTGTGTGTGTGTGTGTGTGTGTGTGTGTGTGTGTGTGTGTGTGTGTGTGTGTGTGTGTGTGTGTGTGTGTGTGTGTGTGTGTGTGTGTGTGTGTGTGTGTGTGTGCGTGCGTGCGTGCGTGCGTGCGTGCGTGCGTGCGTGCGTGTGTGTGTGTGTGCGTGCGTGCGTGTGTGCGTGTGTGCGTGTGTGCGTGCGCGCGCTCGAGCCTGCGTACGTGTCATGTGTGTCTGTCATTTACCGTATAGGAGGCAAAATAGGTATCCTTACTACGAGGCCCTCGTGTACACGCTCACCGTAACTCACCATAGCGGTCAAATTCTGCGATGAGGTGGCGCCAAGGCTCCCCATTTAACTGAGGCAGCTCGGTGATTGAGCTTGATGTCGCGAGCGAACACCGGTGGCACAAAGAGCCAGCCGTCATGCGAGTTAACTGCTGTGCACTGAGCACATCGAGGACACGCAACGTACTCTACCAAGCACACGTGTATTCGTTGCAGCACTGTGCACCCTCAGATGAATAATGCCGCTCCTCTGTATGCACCGAGCAGTCCTGGAAGGCCCTCAACGTCACCTATCTGTGACCGAATTCAATCACGGCGCCAAACAAACTGAGACGAGTGCAACGTTGCTTGCCCTACACTCGTACGTCTCCGTAGAGATGAGGATGTAGCAACTCGTTTTCATACCATGGAGTCGCGCTTCCTTCCCGTCTTGGGATAGACGCGAGACGTGCGTGCGAATAAACACGCAAGGAAAGCATCAGTGGGAGGAACCGCCAGCCTACTCCCTGGAAACGCGATATTTTCGCGTCGCTCGCGTGACATGCGCACTCGCAATCCCGTCAGCGAAGACCGATAGGGGGACCTAAGGGTTATGTGTACCGAAGGGGCTACGTCAACACGGCTCGTTATTCGGTGCGATTCACAGGGCGGCCACACAGACTGTTGGTACGCAGCATTTATTGCATTTGCGAAAAGAGATGTTGCGTAAATAACTGATATACTTTCCAATCAAATAAGAAGAGCTGAATCTGCATTCTTATTATAGGATTTGCAATGTAGAGGCTTTACGTGCGACCTGAAGTATACGTGACTCTTTGAAGGGCGCAAAAAAAGAAAGAAAGCAAAGTTAAGAATAAAGGACAAGCCATCGTGTTGAAGGTTTGCTCGCTTTTTCTTTTTTTCTTGAGAAGTTCGCACTATTCCGGTACCAATACTATGCGATCATTGTATTAGAGGTCAGCTAGGTTCGTTTTTAAGGGAATCGGTATCTCATATTTGCTGTTTGAAGTGATTGAGCCATTGAATCAGGCATCCCCAATAGCCGCTCAGTTTGTTTGTTTGTTTTTTTTTTTACCGTAAGTTTGGTAACTTGGCATGACACGTGTACTCACATGTACTAAAATTATATGGAGGCTTTGCTCAGTTCAGATATCCTGTCTGAACGAATTTGTGATTTTATATTCAGAATATACTAGGTAGAATAAAGACAGGTCATGTTGGTAATTTCTTCAAAAATAAATTCTGGGCTGTTTCATGCGGAAACAGCGATTTGATTACGATAGGCGCCTTCTTCGGGAACTCTGTATAAAATTTGACCACCTCTTTTATTTTTTAGATGCGAAGCAGCTTATGAACAAGGCCTGTCCCCCCGGCTTGACCTGTGCCCCGCGTGCCACTAGATGTATGGAAGAAAGAAGAGAACGAAGTGCTGGCACGAGAGCAAAGCTCGCGCATGGTGCGCAGAAAGGAATGTTTGCCTGAGAAAACGGTGCCACTAGATATATGGAAGAAAGAAGAGAACGAAGTTTTCTCCCGAGCGGAGAGCTCGCGCATGGTGGGCAGAAAGAGAGAGAGAGAGAGGAAAGAAGGAAGGCCGGGAGGTTAACCAGATATTAGCATCCGGTCTGCTACCCAGCACTGGGGTGGGAAAATAGGGGCAAAAAAGGGGGTCTAGAAAGAGGGAGAGGGAAAAAAAGAGGATAAAATAAAACGCATGTACACACAGATGATAAAAACAGCACGCACAGGAAGGGCGTCGTGGTTACAATTGTTCAGAAAGGCCGGTCGATCGCAAGAAGCGCAGTAGCGCTTGCATGGCCTTCTTCTGCGACGCTGCGTCTTGTCGATGACGTAGAAATCTTTGCTCTGACAAAGGTCGGTCATCCAACTTGTTGAGCGCGTTTGAGAGCCTTTTTTTTTTGTCACCTTGGCTTGGCGCTGGACTACAATTTAAGCTACAATTATCCAATCTTATGTGCATGGTGTCTTCATGCTGTTATGTATACACTGTGCTCGCCCAAGTTCCGCTGTGTTCTCCTGTACCCTTTGTGTATAGCGAGTACTCGTAGGCTGAAGGCTGCATTGCTCCTACCGGATACAATCCACACAGCCCAAAGGGTAGCTTTGTTCGGAGAAAAGGCACTATGCATAATACTTCGTGCAACTACAGTTCTTATTTAACGACAACCTCTTGCGTGACTTATTGCGTTAATTACACTGAGCAGTACAATTATAAACTCTTGAGGCCATATCGTTAACTGCTGAGATACAGCAGGCCCGGCATTTTCTGCCTGAAGTGCATATGCATCCAGGTAGAAGGGTATTCCATTTCGTTAAAAGCTGAGCAGCTGCTCATGTTACAGAAATATATATTTGCATTCAAAAATATTGGGTTGTTAATGCTGGAAATGGCTCATTTTCTGCTCCAAAGCGGGGTTTTATCTGCTCCAGAAGTTGGACTAAGATTGCTGCGATCAATGACATCACTGAAAGTGGGAGTGAACCCGGAGATGCAAAGGTGTTGTTTTCTTTATTGTGAACAAGGGTGCAGATACGGTCACAGTGCGGCACAAATGCCTGGATATCATCTGGCTCTTGGAGTGTGGTGTCATCTTGACTATTGTCCACCCGTACAGCAGTGTCACCACACCCTTGGACTGGTGGCTCAGGTTCCTCATCTCCAATCATTCCCAAGAGGAATGATGCCGGTGACTGATTTTCTGTAGCAGAAAGAGGACAATGAAGTGAAATTTAAAAAAAAGAATTCTTAACCAGCGGAAGACTATTGCAAATAAGCGATGAAATCTCGCAATGAGGAAATCACATGCGGTACACCATACTTCTCGTCCTGTGTGGAGCGGCTCTGAAAATTTAGGTTGCGCATAACCCATTAAGCTGGTATTGAGTTTGACGAACATTGAGAAAAGCAAGTGAGAACGAACAATGTCCACGCACTTCCTTGCCCCCCTTTCTCACGGCGCTTCAAAAAACAGAAATTTAGATTAAGAGTGCTTTCGACTCTCTGAACACAGTTACGAACACGCACCACAAAATGGGAAGCAACAGGTAATCACATGCTCATATAACAGCGCACAACCATGAGCATGAAGTCAGCATTACAACACTGAAAAACATTTATGAGAACAACACAACGTTAGCAGTTTTTCGGAAGAATAGAACATTAACATGACATCGCAGATCGCCAGATTCTTTGGCGTCACTATGTTGTCCTATAACATCACGTCACATTACGAATTCATCAAATAACATCGTCCATTTGCATTGCCTCCGTGATCGGTGCACCAATCACGGAGGCAATGCAACGCAATAACGGAGTCCTATATCACCAAGTGCAGCAGAGAAAGGCAGGCGTTATAGTCGGTGAAAATTCTTCCGTTCCAGACCTAGCAATGCAAAGTATGATTTAGCTCAGATGAGCTCACGCAGTATGGACGCTTATCCCCATATTCAGAAGCGCTTGAACTTAGACACCACCTTCAAGCCAGCACAAACGCGTTTCAAACGCGCTGCCCTGGGGCGGCGCGTTCAGCGCGTTGCTTTGTGGCACGTCAAAATAAAGAGCGTTTCTGAATAGGTGGGAGAATGGCTGCTGTTAAAAAACAAATTTTTACTATTGTACATGAAATTGCTTACTTGCGAAGGTTTGCGGAGTCCTGTTGACGGAAGCACCAAAGAAGCAGCTCGAGACGCTCCTTTATGGCCCGAAGTGTCATCTCTCGATGTATCGCTGCAATGACGTTTCGTAGAACGCCATCCCGCATGCGCGGATTTTCAAAGTGATTGGCTGCGACGACTTCTCGGAGAAGGCACAGATCCTCGTGTATCCTGAAGTGCCGTTGGTTCTTGCGCGTTGGTCGAACAACCGCTATGTTTTCCGAGTAGCGCGGACTCGCGGCGCAAGAGGCTGCCATTTTGGTTGTTTCTCCTCGTGTCACGTGGTCCCTCGCTCGCTATAGTCCAGGCTGACGGCGACGGTCCGGTCACACGCTCAGCGCCTGACCGTCGGGCGCATGCGCAGTGGCGCCACCACCGACTGGCTGAGCGGAGCGGGAGGCAAAATACGGTCAGCTAAAAGCGCCTATTGGCCCACTTTGACCCATCCGCTCCGACGGAGGTCCGAACCGATGTTCACCGATTTAACAGGTCACGGGATCGGAGCCGTCCTAGCCCAACGACAACAGGGACGCAACCGCGTTATCGCCTACGCCAGCCGCCTCCTTACAGCTGCCGAGCGCAACTATTCCATTACAGAGCGTAAATGCCTTGCCCTTGTCTGGGCAGTCTTGAAGTTCCGCCCATATTTATATGGCCCGCATTTCTCTGTAATAACGGACCATCATGCGCTCTGTTGGCTTTCCTCACTAAAGGATCCTACGGGCCGGCTTGGTCGCTGGGCTCTGCGACTCCAACAATATATCTACACAGTGACGTACAAGTCGGGCCGCCTACACCAGGACGCAGACTGCCCGTCTCGCTACCCGGTCGATGAATCGAGCAGCGTCCCTGACACCGACGCCAACGCTTGCGTCTTTTCCCTTTCCTTACTGACAAACATCGGCGACGAACAACGCATAGATGCGTCCTTGCGTACTATCATCGAACACCTAGAATCATTGTCTACCGACCGGTCCCACCGCTCGTTCATCCTCCAAAATGGTGCACTCTACCGCCACAATTTTCGCCCAGATGGACCAGCGCTGCTGCTTGTTATTCCGAAACACCTCCGCTCACCTGTCCTTCACGAACTTCATGACCTTCCAACGGCCGGTCACGTTGGTGTATCGCGCACTTACGACCGGATCCGCCGACGCTTCTTTTGGCCAGGGCTTGCACGCTCCATCGAAGATACGGGCGTGTGAGAAAATGCGCCGCAATACACCATCAACGCATCCCGCCGGGTGCCTTCAACCCCTTGATATTTCGTCAGAACCGTTCTTTCGCGTTGGCTTAGACCTACTTGGCCCGTTTCCCCTGTCTTCATCTGGCAACAGGTGGATAGCTGTGGCCACAGACTACGGCCATAATTCGCACCAACTAGCCCAACTCACTTCTCTAACACAGACTACGCCACGCGCTACGCCATCACAAGAGCTCTTCCAACAAGCTGCGCCACAGATGTCGCCGACTTCCTCCTACACTACACGACGTGATTTTGCAACATGGAGCTCCACGCCAGCTGCTTACGGACCGTGGCCGCACATTTCTGTCGAAGGCCATAGCCGACATTCTGCAGTCATGTGAAACGAGGCACAAGCTCACTACGTCCTATCATCCGCAGACAAATGGCCTAACGGAGCGTCTCAATCGAACACTTACAGACGTGCTTGCGAAGTATGTTTCCTCTGACCCCTCTGATTGGGACCTTGCTTTGCCGTACGCGACATTTGCTTACAATTCTTCGCGCCACGACACTGCCGGTTACTCTCCATTTTTTCTGTTGTTCGGCCGACAACCAACGTTGCCCCTAGACACCATCATCCCGTTTCCCGCCGTACCGACCAGCGAATATGCCCTTGACGCTATCACCTGGGCTGCTCATGCACGTGAAACCGCCCGCACTCGCCTCTTGACTTCTCAAGAAAACCAACGGCGGTTGTACGATCGCAGGCACCGAAACGTGGACTTCTCGCCCGGTTGTTTAGTCCTGCTGTGCTCTCCCACTCGTCACGTTGGGATGTCGGGAAAACTAATGTCTCGATACACAGGTCCATACAGAGTCCTTCGTGCGGTTACCCGTGTAACCTATTAAATCGCTCCTGTCGCCTCGTCGCCTTCATCTTCTATACAGGCCAGCGATATCCTACATGTCGCACGCTTGAAACCCTACCACTCTCCCAGTGACGTTGACATCTGATGCGCCGAGACGGCGCTTCTGCCGCCGGGGATTATGCTGCACGCATATTACCAGTCCCTTGAACCATTGCGCGTGTGCGCCGGACGAAGAGAAGGAAGATCTCTCTCCGCTCGGGCTCTGAGCTGAACCGGTCAGCGCTGCAACCGCTACTGTTAATATGTCGTGTAAATAGTCTACGGAATAGTCTACCGAGTCGTGATTCGCGTAACAATATCCACCAAGCTACCGCAGCGGGCATGCAAGTCAGTTTTGTGTGGAACGCCATTTTACTCACTTGGCAATCTAATGATTACTATTCTCAACCTACTAATTAACATTACTGTGAACTCATCATAAGTAAAAAAAAAAACTGACGTCACATTGACGCCGCAGATAACTTTCAGCTCGGTCTTAGCGCATGGATGGGCAAAGATAAGCTATAAGTACTTGTGGGTTGATTAACTGCTTTCGCACGCAGCTGCAAGCAGTAAGCTGTAATACACAAACTTATTTGTGTTCAGTGAGATTCAGTCAGCTCGAAGGGCTTGTTAGAAACGTGGTTGGGCAGTTTCTTGAGCGACGCCCGTGCCTCTCCTGCACTCCACCAGCTGTCTCAGAAGCCCACTCATTAATAGGGCTGCAGGAAAACAACAAGCATTTTGCTGACGCCGTATTTTTGTTTACGTTGGTGATACATTAAAACTGTTTTATCTGTGTTTTTTTTTTTCTTGTATGTGCTTGTTATGTAGTGCTAGTTTTTGCACTATACGATTATTATTCTTTCGTAAAAGCTCGTCAGCATTTTCGCGTACGTGCGCTATTGCCAACGCAGCAAAACTTTTTTTTTTTATCGTCTAGCTCAGGTCATTATCCCCGTAACTCTCATCTTACAAGACGAAAACGTGCAGACCTTACGAAAAGCTGTTGGATGAGTTCTGTTGGCGTATCACCTTCTGATACCGCCGAGGCGTCAACAAAACCTTTATTAGGGTTACACGCTTCTGAATGAAAATGGAGAGATATTTTTTTTACTAGGGAAAGGGAAGGCCAAGAGCCGCTGAGGAGGAGATTGGGTCTTAATGACGAGATTATAATGTTTTAAGATTTTTTTCCGATTCCGAATCGCCATAGTGCAATATCTTGTTTACTAATCTCAAGCGAGTTATTGCCTGTAATTTTATTTCGGAAGGTTTAGAAGTTTTGAAGAAGTGCTTATGGAGAAAGCAACCACTGTCTAAATCATGTTTAAAATACGGCATTAACGTCGTGAATAAACTACCTATCGCAACGCGCCCCCGTACTGCAAGCCGGCCTCCTCCGCTACACTGCTATTACCAGATACCATCATTGGGTGCTTGACAACGTCGAGGAAGTCACCACAGAAGCACTGGAGCAAGTCGAGGATTCAATCTACAAATTCACCCTCGTATCTGTACGTCTCGACCGTGCGGTAGCAGCGATAAAGTAGTTTGATATATATATATATATATATATATATATATATATATATATATATATATATATATATATATATATAGTAGTTTGAGACATCAGCAGATAGACCAAGTGAAAGAAGATTCACGCTGTTGTCGAGTTAATTCATAGCTGTTCGCGTGTCTGCCATAAAATTTTGTTTCATAAGCTAAATGCGCTAGTACATACCTATGGCCTGAAATCATACGACAGCATCTCTAGGTAGACTCATCAATAGCATAACGTTTTTCGATGGTTTAAACATAATGTATTGTGTGTAATATTTACACAGAATGACTACATCCTAACAGATGGTACCCCCTTGGCCTTTTGTTGCGGGAATGATGCCTTTTAAAACCTCCAAATTGGGTGTTTGAGAAAACTTGCTGCAAAGGCTTTAGAGTCTACGCTTAATCAAGCTATTTTTCCCCTATAACAAACTCGAAGCATAAACGGAAGCAAGAATGAAGACTACACTCTTACGCCCCTCAGTTTGCTCATTCATCGAAGCTCTTTCCTATTAAATATGTGGTCTCAGTTCTTTCTGATGTGTCCCCCAAAATAAATTAAACGCGCTAAAGAACGAGCTGACATTGCGAGTGGAACCAATCTCGCATGGAACATAAGAAAGCTGTGAAACTGCAATTTCGGGAACATTGGGTGCTCTCTATTTCCACGCTTCTTTCACATACCCGAAAGATAATTGTAACCCAGTGCATTCATTCAGTTCAAAGTGATTTGATCCACTGAACCGAATGCGCGGATTTTTGTCAATTCAAGCAAATATTGTTTATACTTCATCCTTTTTTCTTTTTCGCCGAGGCAACTTGAACAGAACGTCACGTCATCAGTTCTCCAGGCCAATTTCCTCAGACATTGCTCTTTTCTCGAGCTTCGCACACTCAATACAACGGGGTTCACTTCGGGCAAAAAAAAAAAAAAGATATTTCGAATAGCGCCTCCATGCTCAATGCTTTGAATAATTGTTTTAACGGATGATT
Source organism: Rhipicephalus sanguineus (assembly GCF_013339695.2). Taxonomy (NCBI): domain Eukaryota; kingdom Metazoa; phylum Arthropoda; class Arachnida; order Ixodida; family Ixodidae; genus Rhipicephalus; species Rhipicephalus sanguineus. The sequence goes on along the minus strand of NC_051180.1, from coordinate 47,131,727 downwards.
TTTCGGCTGAACAGAGACCTAGAGAGCCCGCCTGTGACACTTAGCTACAATGTCGCTGGATGTTCGAAAATAAAAGAATTTCACCGGTTTCCTTTGCATTGTTTAATTTTAGACTCTTGGCACACGTTCCCTAAGGGACGCAGAAACAAAAGCCTGGAGTCTTTCCCGGGCTTTTCAGCGAATTACGCTGCTCGCGATCAGATAAGGTAATGGGATTCGCAATGAGCCTCGAACACACAATCCTACACTAATTTTGCGACGCCTTCAGAATAAAGTGGTGCAATTTTTTATTCATTGATTTTTCATGCTCTTCAGTCCCAGTTCAAAACGCCTGCAACGAATATGCCACTTGTTATTATTAATAGAAATTTTCCGAAACTTTCTAAAAGTTATAAATGAAAATTTAAGTAACAAATAAATCATTGCTTCTGTCGTGTTTCCAAACGCTAAGAGGATACGGTCACTATTGATACCTTGTAAACATGTCACCACGAACAGCGTGCAAGGCGTACTGGTGGAGGGAAAGTAATATTGGTAAATAATTCACGTTCGGGAAAGTATAGAAATGTGGATACATAGCCCTCGTACACCAATCACCTACCGTCATCGCGTCCCTACTTCCGACACGTGTTCGTGAGAAACTCTCTGGTCGTTACAATGATGAAACAATTGGTCACCACAAGGTGCATCGTGAGCCTCCGCTTGTAAGCCTAATAATTCGTTCAGTGTGCAATATTATTTCGAAAGACAAGTAACATAGCTGATATTTAGAGTGGAACAGTTAAGACTATTGAGAACCTATAATTTAAGATAGTCTAGAAGTATAACTGTAGCTGCAACGACTGCTGACTTGCTGTCATCAGTGCTGAATCTGTCTCAATTATAGTTTCTGAGCTACTTCGACAAGTTACTGCTTCGCTCAAGCAAGAGCGCAACGCACAGAATCCTCACTAGAAGCGCCCGACTTTCCTTTGGCTCTTGGGAAGTAGAAGAGAACGTTGCAGAAAAACGCCGATTTCCAATACTATGCAAGAGAATTACCATCTGCAGCAGCTGTTGCAAAGTTGTACGACGGCGTTGCACGCGCTATTAGCTCCAGTTATTGGATATACTGAACTTGTGCCAATAATTCTGGATTGCAAGAGAATACATAGCAGTGCAAACATAGGGCATAAAGAAAACAATTTACTACCGGAGCTTTGGGACGGATGTTAAAAGAAAATCGCAGCCTTCCCGGCCGGGCAGGCGACGTTCGTACTAGTCAGCTAGCAGACGCAAGGCGAAGACATTGACACAAAAGATAAGTGACCATAAAACGCAGGTGGCGCCTGCTGTGTGTGTTCCAGTAAGAGCTTTCGTGCAAGCAAGAACAGCCAATGTTTTGCCGTCTAGCGCCTGCCTCAGTGTCATTACCGTTGCAGCTGCGAACAACGCCATGCGGCAAGAAAGGCCCCGCATCGTGTATGGTCGATGCAGTTGTCTGTGCTCGCAAAACTTCGCCCATAACTACCAAGACACCGGTACGTCAATTCTCGGTCATGTCAGCGCAGTACAAGAGCTATTATCATATCGGAAACAGTGCTGACGCGAAAGAACGCACGTCTGTAAGGATAAGGGCCAGGATGAACGTACACCGTTGATGAAGGCAGAGAAAATGAGAAAAAAATAAGCACCCACAAGCTCTGACCCATTCAGACGTCATATTGCCTATAAAGTTTGTAAGCTGGGCCATAACTGCGAGCTTTTGTTTATGTACTCTTCCGGAGAATGCTATACAAGAAAGAACGTACAGCGAGAAGTAAAGCACTGCACAGAAGGTTGAACAACAAAAATTCGGCAGATCCCACGTACCGTGGGAATCTATGTTATGCGAAGCATGGGCGGGAAAGTGGCTGTGTCGTAATTTTTCACATTGAGCGAAACATAGCGGAATGACGCTACAGAAATGTGCAAATGGCATACGCACACATGCTGAAGAGTCGCACATGTGTTGTATAACCAGTTGTTTACAGTTGCACAACGATGCCAACAGCAACATGGGTGTTATCAACACCGGACGCGTTAAGCTGATATGTAGTGCTTATATTCTTCAATACTGGATAGCACGAATTCGAACAGGACAGAGAAGAAACACAGATGCACAAGACAGGTGCTTCTCCCAACTAAGCTTTATTAGATGCGAAGTATCTTAAGGCGGAGCTCAATCCGGTGGTGGTGGTGTGCGGCGTGACCACCCTTACTGCGCATGCGTATACCCTCTCCACAAACCTCCTCTCCACTCATCCTCTCCCCTCTCACTTTCCCTCTCCCCTCCCCCTCTCCCCTCCCCCTTTCCACTCTTCCTCTGAAACGCGGGCTAGACATGCCGAAATTCTCTCCTGCTCAACGCCGCGATGAGCTCGAGCGCATGCGCGTCCCCTCCGCTTCTCTCTCCTCTACCACGCTGCCCCCCTCTCGCCCGCCTGTCGACCGCGTTCCCCGCTCGCCCTGTGAGAATTAACGGCCAGGCTAGATGGAAGATACGACGCACGTAGCGTCCCTCTTCGCGTTTCACGACGCGAGGTCGGTAGCATGCCCAACGAACGCCAACGGAACGCGATCGTGCAAGTGCTCCGGCTTCGCATCGCCTCATGGTCCCCTTTAGCGGGCGAGATGGTGTAATTCTTAGGGGCGAAGCTCCTTATAGCGGCACCCGTTCGTCCCTCGTAGCGTAGTATGTAACCAGTCTTACGCTTTGACCTGCAAGGTGGTGCCGGTGGGAGATTTTTCCTGTGCGTTGTTGAACAATAAAAAATTCGCAGCGTTAGCTAAAAGCCGACTTCTTCTGTCTCTCATTCCCATTAGCAGCCATTCTTTACCTCCAAGGTAGTGCCTGGTGAGATTTCTCCTGTGCGTGATTAAACAATAAAAATTTTGTTCAAAACGCCGTTGATTGATGAAATAAACCAACAAAAGACGCCAGATGTTTTGTAAAAGCAAAACGAAAGAACGCCAGATGTTTCTAAAGCAAAACTAAAAGACGCCAGCTGCTTAACGAAAGACGCCAGATGTTTTCTAAGCAATGGTTTTCTAAACAATGAAAATTCACAGCGTACATGTAAAATTAAAGTGCGCTACAAGTCGTCATAACTCATCGAACCTTTAGTATAAACGCGCCCGATCTCACGTCGGTGATGATGTACTGGGCAGAATTCACGGAAGATTCACGGTTTACCGATGAACCTCCGCAGCTTCGCCCACTCATCATCATTCACTCCGTGGATATGCTGTGATTTTTTTCAGAAAAATTTCTCTAGATATATACACAGCTGAGTGAAACGGGCTCGCCCACTGCACGTACGTCACAGTCACAGTTGCAGTTATTAGGGTTGTTATGGTTGTACTTGTACGTTATGACGTACAACGCACGCACGTTTCACGAACTGTTGTGCATGAGTGGAAGGGGTTCTTGGCAGTTCATGAACAAGGTCATCCTCACCGTGATCAGTGAGCACCAGCAGCCGTACAGGACTTGTTATTGAATCCGTTCGTGATCGCGGCTACGAGGGGTCTAAGTGTAGTAAAGTGCAAGGTATAGTACAGCTGGTGGAAATCGTGGATGCCTCTTGCGAAGAAATGATCTATGATGCTTCATGTCCTGGACCTGGCAACGAGGTCTTGTGATGCTCTGTTCACATCCAAGTTGTCTTTCATGCAGTGTAAGAAGTAGGCGTTGTTGGGTTTTGATAAATCGATGTTGAAGTCACCGGTAATGATGAGGGGCATGGTCCCCTCGGCAGAGTTACTGTAGGAGGCATTGACCCCAGTTTTTGCGTGTTCTGTCTTCAGCTCCGTCACTTTCTTTGCGTCCGCCGCGGTGGTGTAGCGGTTATAGTGCTGGGCTGCTGAGACGAAGGTCGCGGGTTCGATCCCGGGTACTGTGTTGATTGAGACTTCGTATCACCTGTGGAACATACCCGCATAACATGAACTCTGGTGTGCGGGTATGTGCCAAACGTTACTGAGAAAAAGGGTTTCATGACGTAAGCGACAGGTATATTGCGTTATTTATGTCATTATACCAGTGAATAATGTTTTTCATGCACTGTTCCTTGCTATGCGAATTTTGGTGTAATACAACCTACGGAGGCAATCAGGAGAGCGCCCAGACGTAGGCGGCTCGATAGATAGATAGATAGATAGATAGATAGATAGATAGATAGATAGATAGATAGAAACGCTTCGCCTTTAAAACCTCGCTAACACCATTGTGTTGTGCTTCGCCCACGATGCGTGGTGCCTTAGTAAAATCAACTACGTTCATTAAGGAAAACAGTTAGTGCACATCCAAATCTCCCAGCAAAATAACTTATTTACATCTGTGGCAGAGAGCCCTACACAAGTGCACACATTGTTAAGGTAAGGCAGAAGTAATTATAGAAATCCTTTATCAGGAATCTTAAAAGGATCCCAATCATTTCTTTATCTCTATATTTGTGCCAAATGAACAATAAGAAAGACCTTCAATGACACATAATTTCAAGCGTTTTGTTTATGTTTATTTCATGAGGTTTTTGCAGCCTTAGAAAATAAAAGTGTTTTCCAATCACGTGATTGAGCTACCTTCCTGTAGTAGTACATATAGATGAAGCAAGAGGCAGCAAGCAGCGTTCCCTATAACAGAGGCCAGCGCACTTTATCATGACGGCGTTGTGAGAGTGAGTGTTTCCTGCGCTGCTTCGCGTAGCTTCGTATGTGCTTCCACGCTCTGCTGCGCATAGCCGTATACCGGGGCTTTGTCGTGCTTTCACCATATTGTATAGCATCAAACAGAGCAATAGTTTGTGTTTACCACGTAATTTTGAAAGTCGCGTCCGTTGTGGTATACCTAAGCTGACTGGAGCATAATAATGAAGAGGGCTTCACCAAGAACGGCCGCCGAATTTCTATGAGGGCGATATTCTAAAACACTCGCTATTCTGCTTAACCCACTGCACAGCTCCAGGACGCTGTTAACCACATAATTTATTTTAAGTTTGTTAATGCGAACCATATTTCCCCGTACAAGACACGTCAATGTCAGACGCATTACCACCAGCCGTTGTAGTACTGCTTACGGTATCTCCTTTCGCAAACTCCGAGTTTTGAACAAATTGCGCTTACATTGCCCCGTGTTTTGAATATAACTTAACTTTTTTTTTCGGTGGTTGCGGCACTGTACCCTTTATCTCCTTGCACATTAGGCACTTACACAGAAAGAACAAAAGAACTGTAAAGAATAACGCAATTTGCACAGAATAATTTTGGAGTCACGAAGCGGTTTTGTTTTACGACACTGATTTCCATTTTAGCTCCTCATTGTCTTTCCCATAGTTTCTGATCACCGTACGTACTAATGGCGGCACAGGCTACTAATCACCAACATATGGTTTCTTGTTCCGAAATCCATTCCGTCGTTACATTATAATTTTATTCGCTAGAAATATTTTTGGTTTGAACGAGGATTAACAAAAGCAATTAGCGGAAACACTGTCCTCATGCGTGAGACCACTTGGGTTTCGGGTGATTACAAGCGGTCGTTTGTCATGGGTACGCGCACCTTGCTTTTGCTCATCAAATGCTTCGTACAAGTGAAATGCATTTGCGAAAACCCGCAGCTAAGGAGCTTCCGAGCTCCGGTTTTATAGCTCTTTCAGCACAATAGAAGGTTTAAAGAGCCCGAAAAGATTTAAAAAAGCAGACACACATCAGATGCTAATGAGGGCGTCTGGGTAAACTTCGTTGTAAAGTCATGGAACGCGCAAAATTGCGATAGCTCGTCGAATCCAAAATCGAAAGTGTTGAAGTTGTGCAGAACCGCACTATTTAAAAGAATATCTTTGTTACTTCCGATTTTTCGCATCGAGTATGCTTATAGCCTCTCTTGCTTGTCGATAATACCGCTATTTACCGCCAAGAAATGTTTTCAAGTTGCATATGGACAGCGGCTGTTGCAAGGAATTTTGTCCTGCAGGCAATGCCACAGCATATTTGCTTCATTACTGACAAAAAAAAAATCTTTGCATACCGTATTATCATGTTGTATGTCCGTCAAAATCATCTTTTAATCTACAGAATAGGAACCGCAACAGAATAATTGTAATCGAGGCAAAGTGGGCTTCGTCAATGCAACTCTAATCGACGCTATCCGTGCATATCATCAGTAGTTTCAGCGATTTCCGCCCATGGCTTGGGGATGGATCGTCTTCTTTTCAATTTGACTGGACTGCATGAGCGATTGTGGCCATTAGTGAACATTTCTAGCACATTTATGGTATTGTTCTTTTATGTTTCTTTAAAGGGACCCTAAACCACCTCCGATAATTTTTTTAACATTTCAAGTAAACGCTGCGCATCGAGTTCAGAATGCCGTCACGATCAACAATACCAAACGTGGCAGCGCTAAGAGCAGCGGGTGCCTCACAAATTCCAAGAAACAATCTCTTCTCCTCTGCGGGCCTTTCGGCAGTGTACAGCCTCCTCAGAGTTCACCGTGAAGTCAACATTTTGTTCTGCTGGTCATCCACAATACCTGTTTTTCCGCTCGAAGGTACAGTCACGCTCTATATTACTTGCAACACGGGAGCGCGTGGCCTCAGGAGTTCAAAGATTGCGCCTGGCTTCAACTTGTTTTCATTTCAGCAACTAAATGACATTTTCTTATTTAGAATCATCCCCGAGTGCGAGAATGGCGTTTAGGTATGGAAGTAAGGGCTAGTGGAAGCCATAGGCACTCTTTGAACTCGTGAGGCCACGCGCCTCCGTGTTGCAAGTCATATTGAGCGCCACTGTACGTGCGCTTGCCGCTCTTCCTCTTCACACGGTGAGGAGGTGCAGTCGGTCAGAGGGAGAGACAAGCCGACGAAGGGAGGATAGCGAAGGAACTTAGCGAAACGAGTGAGGGCCTCTTTTGTATCATCAAAAGCGTCCGACTTCGCTATTACGGCGCCGTTTCGAAAAATTCTCACGGTTGCGTGTTCGTTGCAGACTCGTGCACAACATCAACACCACAACTAAATTTCGACCTCCGGGTGGTCTAGGGGCCCTTTAAGGAATTCTTACCCCGTTTATCCTCCACAAGTTTAAGGTACAGCCTTCCAAGCACCGTCTTTGATATTGTTCCTGCCTTTCCTCATTTGTTCCTTTCTCGAACAAAAACTAAGTTATCTTAATGTTTTAGAGGCACTACATCTGTTCATTTTCTTTAATTTGATCGCATCCCCACGCATGCGCAGTAGAGTATTATAATTACGGCGGCGTACATCGGTATACATAAAGTACGTGCATGGTTCAAGGGTATAAATTTTAACCGCGATCTTCCTAGCTAGGCACCCCTGAAAATGAAGTCAGAGCTATTCCCACATTTTACCATTCTTTTGTTTCAGAGAGGGTGGCCCGACGAACAAGATTAGCTAAACGCTATCTGGCAGCTAGGGCAGCCGGTACGTTCATAAGCCAAAAATAAAAAAAAGCAAAAGCAAACCAGGTAAGGCTAGGCAATGCAGAACTGAAGACTGAGGATCCTCCTACCGCTGGGACGCGGCTAATTGCAGAAGACACTAACCGACGCGAAAGAGTAAACAGTAATTGCAGGCGAGGCATCAGACTTGCTTCTCTTCCCGCACTCCGGGGTAGGCCTATTCAATTATGAATACGGCCAGGCAGACCTTCGCAGATGATAAAAAAAAATTCATTGTCCAAGCAGAAGGAAGTTGTGCGGGCAAACTCTGTAGCTGCCATCTAGCGAACACGAGAGTATGCTATACTGAATGATAAGCAATAGTACATATGATAAAAAACATAACATTGCTGTGACTGTAATTGCAGAGTGGTGCCATCTATTGCGGATTCTAAATATAAGTTGTAAGGTTAGCGTTTTTACAGTTTTCAATACCGAGGTATTGTTTGTTCTGAATGTTAGCCCGACCACTGTACTTGAAGAGGTCTTTTTGGTAATAATAAATAAAGATATGTCTGAGAAATTAACGGATGATTTTTATTGCCTGGCGGATATCGTCCAGGCTTATAATACCAAACCAGAAATTTCTCGGATAATATGCCATGTTAAATATTAACTCCAGCTGCATTTTCTCTTTAAATGTATGGGGATGTAATTGAGCTTTAGGACAGTATCGCGGAAAATTCTATCGCGTTTCATATTTTAATCGGATATTTTTTTTCCCAAATAGCGTCCTCATTTAATATATAGATGGCTTGCACTGACGTCACTGAAACCGCCATGTTGGTGCACCGCATGGTACGACGCAAGGTTTGTGACGTCGCGTTAATGTTATCATTTCATCTCTTGCAAGTTATTTTGGTATTGACGCACAGAGTCCAATAATATTGAGGCCGCATCCTTATCATATTGAAGAAGCTTAACCGCAATGTGATTGTGCTGCCTTTCCGTCGTCACAGCCGCCATGTTGGTGAAGTAGTACGTTATGAAGCTGTGTCCATGACGTCACGTGCAAGCTATCTATAGACAGCAATTTATGTTCACTTTTATTTCAGCCAGAGATAGTCATAGACATTAACGATTGGTGTAGCCCTTCAACTATTTAATCGAAACGCACAGACTGTGTTGCTTGAGAACACTGGTCGTTGTGGCAAGAATATTTAAAAATAATATGAATGATTAACTGACCATCGAAAGTTGGTTAGATGAGGCGGCATTAAATACTGACCACGTCAGAAGTTCAGAGAATATTGACCATTTCTTTTGCGTTGTGAGTCCGCAAGCGAATTCCGCTCTCACAGATGTTTACACGAACCCTTGTGCATAAGGAAAATGAAAACAATTATATCAGTATCCCCTCTGTCGGCATGGCTGAGGAGAAGGAGATTTACCTCTTTTTCAGGCTTTGCGGTTACACGCATGCGCAGTAATTTAGCCCGTTTGCACACACACAAAAAAAGTGTTGCCTTCGCGCTTTGCTTTCCTTCAAACGTTCACTTGTTAGTCCAGCTTCTATGTCCCCGTTCGCTTTGTTTGTTTGTTTGTTTGTTTGTTTGTTTGTTTGTTTGTTTGTTTGTTTGTTTGTTGTCTGTTTTTTGTTTGTTTGTTGTCTGTTGTTATCCGCTGGGAATTTTCATGATGCCCTTCATGTGAAACAAACTTGCCCAACAATTATGTTCACTTTCGGTTTCAGTTACATGAAGCATACGCATTAAAAACATCGCGCTGCCATCCAAGTTTCGGCTCTAGATGCAAAACTTCGCCTACAGGGAGAGTACAAAAGCGTATGTCTTCTAGCACCTGATGCCTGTGACTCATTGCTCTGTTTAGATAAGAACAGGCGACAGGGTAGGAGTAAAATGGTTCTCCGTTTACGTTTGCCAAAGTTTCACCGGAGCACACGCGCGTTCGTTATAACCCCTGAATTAAAGGTGTCCCAGGAAAGTGGAGGTTCAAAGCAGCTGGCACAAACACGTGTGCAACTAGGCTTTCCGAGTCCCCACTAGTCTGACCAGACAGTTAGCCAGCGGCCAAGCCGGGCCGTTCCTCATTAAAATACGCTGAGTGCGGAGCACTCACCACAAATTGACCGTAATCCAAAGCTGCTTTGGGCATGTGTCGCCGTGAAAGAGTTTTCTTGCGCTCCAGGCGAATTTCTGTTCTTTCTGTTCCGACGTGGGAGCGGCCCGCAGCGTGCTAGGGCGCGTTCCGAGGGACCGAAATAAAGTTTATTCATCCATCATCCATCCATCCAGGCGAATTACGCTTTCGTTGACGAGCCGTACAGCTTCTACATATAGTATATCGCAACGTGGTAAAAGCATTGTGCGAGTGCGCACTCTAGGGATACTAATCGCCATTTCGGGCAACTCACTTTGCGCAGAGGTGACGTTTAACGATGTATTTGAAAATCTGAAAAAGAGTCGCACGACTGTTTACCGTTGGCGCTGTTCATGGCTTTTTTTAGCTTACGTAAAATGTGATTATAATTATTGGTCTAAGAGAGGCAATATATTTCTACATATAGCTTTATATTATATAACAAAGTGAGTGATGGGTGTGATAAAACATTCCCGAATTGATTGTTCAGTGCCTCATGTCAACTAATGAACTTGTGGCGCAGCGGCCGCGGTAGCCCTATGGTTACGGTGGTCAGCGGCTGACCCGAAAGACGGGGGTTCGATCCCGGCGGTGGCGGTCGCTCTTTGATGGAGGCGGCATTCTAAAGGCCCATGTATTGTGCTAGTTTTATACAAGTTAAAGAATCCCTGGCATGGAAATTAACCGGAGCCCTTCACCACGGCGTCTCTGGTAGCCTTAGTCGGCTTGGGACGTCAAACATCATCAACCAACCAAACAACTTGTGGCGCGTCATTTTCTTTTAGCGCTGTGCCGGTCAACCACGTGAGCTAGTGCGAAGATTGGCTACGGAGAAGTGAGACAGGTTGGAACGCAGCGTAGAATCATTACACGGAGCAGCGCAACGCGACAGAAACCGAGAGAGAGGACACAAACATAACGCAGTGTTTCTGTCTTCTCTCTCGGTCCCTGTCGTGTTGCGCTGCTCCGTGTAATAAATGCCTACCAAATGGCCCGGCAACGTCTCCTTGCAAATTTCATGTCGCGTAGATACAGATATAGATACCTCACGACCGTTGCAATAATGTAGCCCGTAATGTTTTATTTAGTGTATGTTTAAGATATTGCTACGGAATGGTCATGGTCGATCACGTAACTCACGGAGTGAAATGCGACAGTGACATCGTGTAGCAGCTCGCACAAGCAGCGCCGCCTGTCGACGTCGGTAGAAGCAAGCTGGTTTTTTATGGTATATCGCGAGGGCGAGAGAATTTCTGAGGCGTGATTGCTGCTTCCGGTCACCAATGAGCTCTTCTGTTGTTCACCGTAGTGCCAGTGGTGCGCTGCAATCCTGGCACGTTTCTTTTTTTTTTTTAACACGAAAGTGTTTTATGCCGGGGTCCACCAAGTACATCCGTCACGGATATGACGTTATAAAATGGACGCCAACGGGTGAGAAAGAAAAAACCAAGAAAAATATACGCCGCTGGGAATCGAACCCACGACGTTGCGGCCGCGACGGCAAGCGCCCGACGCTCTACCGAGTAAGCTAACTCGGGAGATGCCAGACACGGCGCGAACGCGCCTTATATCTTTCACACATTCTCTTTCACGGCGGGCGGAGCGGGGCGGTGCCGCCGTCTGTGAGGTGTGAAAAGAAGTAATGCTTCACGATCGACACTTACTAGCGTTTCCTCCGAGATTGCACGCGATATCGGAGGTAATGGTTAAAGCGTCTCGATACCAGAGAGGTAGACTGGCCGCGCTGGCGTCGCCGAGGCACGCTTGACGCAGTTACGTTCTTTGCCTTTGGCTTCGTGTTAGCGTGCGTCGGCTCATCGGAGTAGTGCAGCTTCCACGTGCAGCAACGGGATTTCTCCGTGGCCGACTGCTTCAGTTGTGAGAGCACTGACTAACAAAACTGCTGCAGTATGCGTTGCAGAAAGGACGCGATTTCGACGGGCGAATGTCGTGCCTTGGTGGAGCGGGAGCCGCGCCTGCGAGACAGAGGCCAGCGGAACGCACGCGTTTGCGGCTCAGGCTACGAACCTCTACCTCCCGTGTTGCTGAAGCGCAGTGTGTGTTATGTATGCATGAGCACAGGCGTCGGCTACCCATTGCTAGAAAGCGCACACCGTGCCGTTTCTCTCCTTAATTGACGACGCTTTGAAGAAGCGCATACTGGGTACCAGTGTTGGTTATGAGCTTGTTGATATCATCCTTACGCGGGATTCACGATTCGTTGTGTCCAAATATATGTTCACATCGTCAGCTACCACAACGGTTTAATAATGATCATGGGCGTTAGTCGTCGCGATAGAGACATGCTGTCAACATGGGTCCATCCACGTCAAACGGTGCTATAGCTGCCAAACACGAATAGACATTGTACAAGCTCTCATATATCACTACACAATAAGCACTACTTCTGTGAAGACACGTTTAACTTTCGTGTTATACCGATTCCTATGACGGAGGGATCAGCCATGTTTTTTTAATGCTGACCGAAGTAACTGGGCTGTGCGCGCCGTCACTTGCAGCACACTACAGCACGGCGCCGCACCGATGGCGCTATGGTGAACAAATAGAACAGCTCATCGGCGGCCTGAAGCAGTCATCATGCCCACTCTTTTCCGCTGACTCTTCCGTCAACACGATACATTTAAAGAGAGTTCGTGCCCACTCCTATTTGTTCTTGATTTATTTGCGTTGTTGTCCAAAACCTCCAAAACCTAACTTAGAAGAGAACACCCATCACAAAACCACGAGGAAAAAAAAAAGCATGTTCAAGACGCTCTTTTGCACGACGTTCTGGTCTGTCACACCACAAGGAAACATCACAGCATGCGAAATTGCGACACATTTTGATAAGCATTCGCTAACCACGCAGCCTGTTGGATAGGTGCTTTAAAACTACGCGTATAGCACATATGCACGATATCGAGCTTGCGTCTTTGACGGTATTACCTGCTCGACAGTTATACATGCTAACAAGTTAATTAACCGTACGGTGCCATCCTAACCAGTCCTAACACACAGGATAAAGCAAGGTCAAAACAGCCAAAACATATTGTCTCACCTTTCGCGTTGCCGGCAGCCGCCGCGTTTGGTACAATGGCTATACGGTGCTTGGCTGCAGGCCTGAAAGCCGCGGGTTTGATCCCGGCGGCAGCGGTCGCATTTCGATGGAGGCGAAATGCGTGTACTGAGATTTGGGTTCGCATTGAAAAATCCCAGGTTGTCGAAATTTTCGGCGCTCTCTACTACGGCGTGTCTCATAAGCATACCGTGGTTTTGGCCTGCAAAAACCCAGAAATTATAATTACTGGTGTTGCCGTCGCTTTCTCTCCAGGGCTTCATAAGCATGTGTTATGTGAAGCAAGCAAGAACTGCTAACTGCGACACTATGCCAGACCCAGAGGCCCAGGGCGCTTTCGCCAATGTCAGTTACAAAAGTAAAACTTGCGCGGGTCTGCAGGACCTATCGCGAACGCGGATTTATCGTAAGCTGGCAGATGGTTGCAAAAACGGAAGCTTCGAAGTTATGCAGCAAGCCCGTATTGTCACGCTGCGCAGCCAAGGTGTTTGGTACGGTGAAACAAGCAGCTGCCACCGAAAAGTAACACTTAGATCGAGATACACAGGCCGATATTACACGTGGCATCACACGCCCCTTTATTGCGTAGCTTGCCTTCGCTAGTCAATCCCTCCGCCCGTCCATCCATGGCCAAAAAATGTGGGCCAACGTAAGATATACTGCAACGCCGGGTCCGCATGCGGTGCAGAGAAAACATGCAATGAATCTACATCAACTCGCCCAGTTTTCATCCTACTTAGAGAAAACAAACTTCCCGATCATAGTGAGCATGCGTCAGTTTCGGAGATAGTGAAATACGTGATCTACCAGCTGAAAAAGTAAAACAAGCAAGCCTCCCGTGGTGCAATGCCGGGTCAACGCATGACCTGGTTGACTTTTTTTAAACGCGAAAGAGTTTTATGCTGGGGTACACCATGATTTTACTGACATCATTTCCGTCATGGATGTTACGTCAGTAAAATCCACACGAACAGACGAAAAAGAAAAAAAAAACAAGCAGAAAATGTTTCGTTGATTTAGATGACCTGTCAATCGAACCCACGACCACTCGGTCCACGATGATGGGTACCGGGCGCTCTACCCACTGCCATACCGACGCTTATGCAAAAGACATGCCAAACGCGCCTTATATCTCGCACACCTTCTCCCTTTCCCAGTGACCTTGGTAAGCGCATACGTGACATTACATGACACCGGCGCAGGAGGCAAAATATGCCACAATCACTCACATCGCAGGTAACATAATTATTTGGAAGATAGAGCGATCCGAAGGCTTTGACAAACATTTATCTCCTAAACTATCTTTTTCAGCCTCAATTATTTCACGCGTGAGTTTACTTCTGCTTCTTGTGACAATGGTGCATTTCATAAACTTTAAAAGTACGCAGTTCATTGCCACATGGTGATCTACACTTCGGTCAGCATTGAAATAACACCAGGATCATCACTGCAATGATGGATCACACTTTCCGCAATGTGCATCTAGGAACCCTCCACACTTCTGCGTCACGTTTCTACGATGTTACCTGAGGCAATCGTTTACAGATCTCCCACTTTGTCCTACATGAGTTTTGCCGTTCCGCGGACCTCAATAAAGTGTTGGAAGTTAGCGCCCGTGTGTCTTGCGTGTCCTTTTCTGTCCTCGTCTTGTAGTGAACTTAAAATTTATTGGTCACGTTTTAACAACACGCCCGAACTGCCACGACTGTGAGCCGACAGGGAGCGTTTCGGTAGTTTCAGCTTTCGGTGCAGCGAGAGAGACACCAGCGGGAAGCGCAACACCTTTCCGCGTTCACGGCTTAAGCTACGAACTCTGCCTGTCGCGTGACGGAGCCTGGTGCCAATGGCTGGAGCCTTTGGGTCTCATGCAGGAGGGAGACGCGCGCATCGTGTTCCATTTTGTCCGCGCCCGTCTCAATATTGCTTTTTTTATTCCGCTAAGCTGTGCGTTCTCGCGCTGCAGTCCCACTGGAAAACTGCACTGCATGATACCTATACTCCTGTGAAGACACGGTTCACTTTCGTGCTATACCGATTAATACGATGGAGGGATCAATCATTTTTTTTTTTTCTAGTTTTATGCGGCGGGTAGAATTCGCAGTTTTAAGCCCTTTGTGCGTGCGCTTGACGGCGGCTGGCAAATATGTCGCGATAATTACGCAATAAAATCACCACCATTACACACTGTAGAGATGGTTGACCAGCGATGATGACAGTGGCGGCCCGGGTGTTTATCACTGGCTTTATCACGGATCCATTCCGCTCTTTGGAGGTGGATGCCTAGCGAAGCTGTGTAGCACACGGCACAGGGGTGCCGCTAGATTGTGATGAAAGGTACAGAAATTTCTCTGTGAACTTAGCGTGTGTCCGTTTGAAGTTTTTCATTTCAATAGCATGCATCCTTTTACCGCGGTATGGTCTTGTCTGGCTTGCCGCATGCACTTTGACTTTCGATGATAATATTCAGGAGCCATTTGAGCAGCGTGCGGATTTTGTCGTATTCTCCGTTTCGCGGCATTCTAGTGAACCAATGGTAAGTGGCGTTGGCTCAATTCCTGCCGTACACACAATTATGCCCGTCGGCATTTCATCTTTAGTGGAGCAGTGGTGGGTAGTGGGGTCTGTCCAATGTCTGCGGCACGTGCCTGCGCTAGGGACAATCTGCCTACGGAAATACGTTTCGCATGGGCGTATAGAGCTTCGCTACAAAATTAATTACGTGTCGTATCTCAGCGTCCGTAGACCCATAGGCGTGCGCAGGGTTCCCCAGCAGGGGGGGGGGGGGCAAAGGTTCATCACAGCGCCCCCCCACCCTAATAAGTCAATGTATGGGGCAGATATTGCGCCCCCCCCCATCTTAGGTGATTATAAGGGTCAATGTACGGGGCAGATTTTGCTTCCCCCTCTTAGGTGATTAGGGGGGGGCGGGCGCCCCCCCTGCCCCCCCCCCCCCCCCCTGTGCGCACGCCTATGCGTAGACCCGTACCAAGCATCAGTGACCAAAGCTAGTACAAAAGGAAACACGAGGAAGAAATACATGTCTCGCACAACGAACATAACGCTACGCCTATCTTAGATCATTTTTATTCAGGCGGATTCCGTTTAATGTTTTATCGTATTGTATGTATTACACACAAATATTGCATCCAAATGTTCTTCCACGTCATTTCTTACCATGTGCCACTTTGTGAAAAGCGGTACAGTATGCGGTAGTTTATAAGCCCTTTTACATTCTTTTATGACCTCTTCTTTTTCTCATACTCTTACTTGTGAAGAACATGTCACAAATCAAGATATTTAAAGTTAGAATGTAGATCAAGCTAACCAGTTTTACGGATCGCCTCGCAACTTGACGTTCAGCTGTACGAGAGTTCCGCGAGGCTAGTCATTCCCAAGTTCCCTATGGCCATCTGACACTGGTCATTCAATTTTCTATCTCGGAAATTGAGTTCATGTGTCCTATGTCTTGACGTGATCGCTGAGATATCGCACGCAATACTATCCTCAAAGGTGATGCTCATGTGCTTCTATTTCTCATGCATGCATATTGCATGAGCTGCCAACTTCGCAGTTAACTTGCCCTCAACTGCTTACTCCTGCTGATGTCTACTTACTTATAATGAGAGCAGAAAGCGTGGAAAAAAATACGCTGAAGCTGAACTTTTTCGAGGTGCAAATATTTCGAGCCACTTTTCATCCTTACACTGCAGTACACACAGAACCTGGCATAACTCTTTATGTAGTGTCACAACATCAATTTGAGCACTGCGTTTCTGAAAAACTGAACGCAAGTTTCGATACGTGATATAATGCTGCCTTTAGAAGCTGCTATACTTAGCAGCGAGATCTCAAATAACGCATTTCTTGGTCGATATTTGTGTCATAGTCCTAGCAAGAGAAAAACCGAATTGCTGTCTTTCATGTGGAGACGTATAGTCCTATTCCCTACTGACATTCGACGATGTGGCACCGCGGATGGCGTGAGCCAGAATCATCTTATAGGGTTGGACTATATTTTCTAAAGGACAGTCGCGGTGGGACAGCATTTAAAATTTAAAACTGCCATATCAAAAGCAGCACGTGAGTAGTTTTATCCGGAAAAGATTACTGCCGAAGTTGAATAAAAGGAACATAAGAGACTGCAAAACCCCGACTTTTCAGTGTGGCGATACATCGAACAAGATTACATAGAATTCGACGAAAGAAAGAACCCAACAAAAAAAAAGAGACGGGCAGAATAAGGAATGGACAACACCGCCCCCATCTTTGTCACCGTTCCATCCATTGTCGGGGCGCTTGTCAATACAAAATCGCCATCTGAGTCAATCTCAAACACGGCACAGAACCAACTATGGCGCCTGTAACAAAGCCGCTGTGAGGTTTACAGAAGGAGCCGCATCTCAAAAACAAAAAAAAACCGCTGCGAGAAAGGAACAAGCACTACAAAAGCGACGGGAAATGGACGCCGGAGTCGAAAGCAAGCGTCTATGGCAGTCAGCGATCCGAAACGATCTCCGTCCATATACGGAAGCACTTCGCTGGCCCACGCATTCAGACAGCGCCGCGAGGGCTGCCGCCTTCCAGCGGCGTCATCCGAAGACAAATGCATTCTTTTGAACGAAGACGTTGCTGGTGCACAATCGATGCGCCGAGAAGGACCACGCTGAGAAGAGGACAGGGTGCTCAAGGCACTGACAGCTGAAGGCGGAGTGAGCGAAGAGAGTGCCAATGGCGCAAGGCGTAGAAGCTTTCTAGCATACGCCAACTATAGGACAAAACTCTGCTCTCTATATACGTAAGTCTGAGTTTGTTTGTTTCTTGTGAAAGAGAAACCGGAAATCTAATTTAGCGAAGACGCAAGAAGTGAACGGCTGTATCGTTGTTGTTGTTGTTGTCTGCTCAGGATTGGCAAGCTACAGACGAAAAATAGATAAATATCGAGAGCATGCAGGAAAGTGTCGCGAATTTTCTACTGGCGAGATTTCGTCAGTAGCGAGTTTTGACACGCATACAGTCAAACTGCTTTCCGACGTCTATTCAAAGTGATAAGGTTCAGCGTTATGACAATCGAAACGTTCGAGCGGGCTTGCTTATACCACTTCTATAGACTTTGTCTTTTTAGTATACTTTTGCGAGAGGCTGCATACTGCTTTATAGGTGGCGCCTGTGTCAAATACAAGCACAGACACTACGTACCCTATCCATACACAAATATACAAGCAGGCGTAAACATACGGGTGCGTGAAGATAGACGCGAATACGCACAGGGCATACATGTAAGCAGGTATGTGGTGACCGAGTCGCGGTGAAAGAAGCCGCGGTGCATTGCAGGTTTGCCCCAGGTCTCGGGGTCCCCGCTCTATCCGTCTTATTCATCGTCCACGTCAAAAATGGTGGCCTCGACAAGTTTTATCGCGCCACTATTCGCCGGGTACGCGCTTTTCAAAAATTATTTTATCAGTATGATTTTGTTGCGTTTGCCCCCGTTTTATTTTTCTTCGCTTTCCGGTGCCCTATTTTTTGCGTTCTCACCTGAGTGTGCCGTACCTTCTCTTCTATAAAGCGCTCA
This sequence comes from Rhipicephalus sanguineus, assembly GCF_013339695.2. Taxonomy (NCBI): domain Eukaryota; kingdom Metazoa; phylum Arthropoda; class Arachnida; order Ixodida; family Ixodidae; genus Rhipicephalus; species Rhipicephalus sanguineus. Next base: position 47,113,505 of record NC_051180.1, on the reverse strand, counting down.
AAGCAAACGCTCGGTGAACCAGAAAAGAAGAAAGAAAAAGTAAAGGGAGCCGGGGTGAATCCGTCTAGGAGACGGCCGGTGACGCATCCAAGCGCGCACAACCACGTCTCAGAGCACAGGTCCGCTTCTTTGCAGGGGCTACGCTGATAGTTTGGAAGGGAATTTACGCACAACCTTTTAAACCGTTATTTTGTGCGTGTGTGATTCTCGAACGCACCACACGTTACGCGAGTTCGCTGCTTCTGAGGTTCCTTAGCATGCGAGTTGTTGAAACTGCGATCTTGCGGGTGCTTGGGATCCGACTCGCGCTTTCTGATAAATTTCGCATGGCGCAAGAATATTTTCTAACAAAGAAAATTGATAGTCACATGGGATTACACAACGACACTGCGAGGAAAATCTGTACGTGCTCATCAAATTAAAAACGTCACTGTTGAAGAAATATTGTTCTGTATAAACGAATAACGAAAGCCGAGAACAACGAATTTCCGGAGCGCGGTCCCGAAAGTGCCGATCGCTCTCACGCGTCCTTGTGACAACAAAATAATTGACTCGGAGGTAATGATTATCATACTAACAATGCTTTACACCAACAGTTAATAAAAGCGTGTAAGTTGCTGCAATATTAGCTTTGTGTGTGTCTGGTTAGGTTCTGCATCATCAGGTGTTCCTACCAGCGTTACATCGCCTATATTTCTGCGTTAACGCTTAAAAACGTAAGCGGTAAGAAGTCTGCGGACAAACTAAAATTCTATAGCAGGGTCTTGTAGCAGTGCCGGTTTACCATACAGAAAGTACGGAAATTCCGTACCTTCAGGGTCGGCAAGCAGTTTTTAAATTTTTTTTAGCCGCTCAGGTTGGCCATTGCGTGCGGTAACGTGATGAGATGACTAATGTGGCTAATATAAGTCTCGCGTACTAAAGAAGCTGCGTGCCGACCACGAGGGTACGGCATTACCGCGTTTCCTGTACGGTAAAGCAGAACATCTAAAAGACCCTAGCGTACACCGTCCGCTGCACGGGAAAACGGTATTCCCGCTGACGGAAACACGTCTACGGACAGCCTGAACTCAACTTTCTATCAACATTCGCGTGACGTTATTTCACTTAAAGGTCGAGAACCATGTGACTGCCGCACCTCCGGCGATTCGCAGGGCATACATCCCAGGCCAGACATCCTTCTTCTATGGCGAAGGTCTTTCCTCTCTCATGTTCGCCCCTGCCTTTCTCTTTCCCATCGATACTGCCTGCCTCGGCGAGTGGCTTTAAACCCAACACGCCACGTAGCATAGTTCAACCCTCGCCCTGCCTTCCCGCAAGCTCTCCTTTTGTGTCTTTCCACCTCTCTGTCTCCTTTTCATCCCCTTTCCCCGTGTGTACCGGTTGAGACGTCCTCTTCGAGAGACAGTTATCGTGCACACCAAACCCCACTTCTTATTTCTGAACAGAATCACCTATTCCCGCCATCCTCCCCTAGGCTTAGCTCCACGCCCCTATATACGGACTGGTGTACATGCGACTGCGCAAAGAAAGCGTCTCTAAAATAAAGCTGTCATAAACGAATCCATCTTATTCTTGCATATTATATTCCAGAATAAAAGTCCACTCACCTGTAGGGCATAACCAAACGGTGAAAGAAAGAGACGGACAACGAGAAGTCGCAGAGTGAACGCTGACCTTGTCGCCTGCCTTCCAAGTTTAGTGGCCGTTCGTTATTTTTACGCTTCGTAAAATTGTATATCAGTGCATAAATTTCAAAAGTTAAAAAAAACTCGTTTCTATGCAATGATATAAAAGAAATAGCTTACTCCTTCAATACAAAATCAACCATTATGACGCAAGGAACGCGTTTAAGCCAGACGCGTCTTCGAGGTGTCCGGACTCTCCGTGAACGATACCAATCCGAGCCAAGTCTGAAGCACACATATACCGTCATTGCCATGCATACAACAGCTCACTAGCGCCAGATTTCCCTCTAGGTTATTGCGAAAAACTCTATGATGTGAAGCAAAAAATATCACGTGACGTCGATTGGGTATCCAAAGCAATAAATAAGATGGCTGATCCCTCCTTCATAGGAATCGGTATGACACGAAAGTGAAACGTCTCGCCAAGGAAGTAGTTTGTACAATGTCTACTGTTGTTTGGCAGATATAGCATCGCTTGATGTGGACGCATCGCACTCACGTGGACGCCTAGTGGCACATCTCCGTATACCGACGACAAACGCCCATGATCATAATTTAACTCTTGTGTGTAGCTGAAGTTCTTCAAGGGACACTAAAGAGAAACAATGAATCGGTTTATATAGATAAATTGTGCTCTGAGAACTCTAATGTCGTTAATTTCGCCATCATAGGTTTATTTATAGAGGAGAAAATAAAGTTCAAAGTATCGTTTTTAAATTTCGCGCCTAAATCTCCCCGCGTGACGTCACGGATTTCAAAGTCTACTTATCGTATTTTGGTGCCATTGGCTCAACAATATTACCCTAAACTTGGTATGTTTAGTCTATGACCCCCTCAGAGGGCAATGTACTTCATTTTTACCGATTAAGAACTACGTAGTCCTTAGTAGGCGCCGTCAAAATATGTGACGTCACGGTGAATGATGCGGGAACTTCAAGGTGGCGTCGCCACCCACATTTTGTTTTTGCGCGTTTTCTCGCTTACCAAGCGTCTTCTCGTAGCAAGCGTGGTGTTTTTAGTATCGTGAAAGAGTACTTTACTAATATGAGAAAAATCGTTTTGCTCTTCAGTGTCCCTTTAACATATACGTGGACACCGCATGTGGTGAATCCCGCGCAAAAATGGCATCAACAAGCACATAATAAAGACTAATGCTCGATATGCACTCCTTCAAAGCGTCGTGAAATGCGAAGAGAAACGCTACGAGTGTCGTGCCTTCCCGCTAGCCTGGCCGTTACTTCTCACAGGGCGAGCGAGGAACGCGGTGCGACAGCCAGGCGAGCGGCGAAGAGCTATTTATCGATATGGATGGATGCTATGAGCGAGGTTTGCGCTAAAGCCGCCACCTCACGGTGTGTTAAAGCGTTGACGAAATTAAACTTTTATTAGAAATGCGCTGAATGGGAGGTCGTTGCAACGGCGCGTTTTATTTTGTTCGTTTTTTTTTTTCGAGCCTGGTGGCACAGATGTCACCGCCCCGTTATAAAGGAGACGCTCATAGCATCCACCCATCCAAGAGCACTGTGAGAGGCAACTGTGAAAGATAAAAGGCGCGTTCATATCGCCTCCGTAATGAATTCGGCGGTAGCTCAGTGGTCTATACGCCCGCCAGCCATCGTCGCGGATCGAGACGTCATGGTTTCGATTCCCATCAACGGAACTTTTTCTTATAGTTCTTTTTTCTTTGTCATCTGATGGCGTTCATTTTGCTGACGCAGTTCCGTGACGGAAATACCTCATGAAAGTCTTGGTGGATTCCGACATAAAACACTTTCGTGTTAAAAGCGAGTGAAAGCCTGATCGTCGCGCATGTATGATGATAAAGCAAAGTGAGTGGGTTGCGAGTTAATTTGTGGAAGTTATTCATAATATGATAATAAAAGCGTATTAAGGCGAAAGCCTTAGATGCCTCATGAAAGGCGAAAACTGACCGTCAGCGTCGGAACAATGCAAGAAACACGAGTGATGCAAGAAATCATCATCACGTGATGGCGCCACCATACGAAGTCATCATTACTACACAGCCAAAACTTTCGACGCCACCATGACGTCATCATGACGTCACTACGACGTCACATGACAACTACATCACATGACAGACACTTGGTCAAAGATGGGCCGATCACGGAGGCCTCGTGAAACCAGGTGAAGTGCAAAAAGCTTGCAGTGTCTTCGATCCTGGAGGTAATGCAAAGCCACGTTAGGTGCAGAAAGCCTTTAGAGGGGCCCGGGAAGGATCAATACATCGACTGAAAAAAAGACAATCCAAAGAAGGCTTTCGCCTGGCAGTCGTCTTATGCGAATGCATAAAATAGCGTGTGATTTTTTCATTGAGCACTGAGTTAATCACCAAAAGTTAATCGGTAAAAATCATTTGGGGGAGTTAAGTTGTAATTAGCGAATGCTAATACGTGGACATAAAGCACACAGTAAAATAGCCACACGGCATGGCGTTTGCCTTCGAGCCGTCGTAGCCTAATACTTAAGGGATCCTGTGATATTTTTGTTTTATCTTGCTTTTCTTTCGTATAGCTATTGGGGTCATGAGGACTACTTACAAGGGCCTCAACATCTCAAAGGTGTACAGAGGAGCGCAAGTTTGAAATACCTCGCTTTTCCCTAGAGAAACAAGCCGTGAGAATCGCGTTATATCTACTTTAATCGCGCATGTCACCTCGGATAAGCGTTGCGACAAAGCGAACCGCAATATGAAGCAACAACGCGGATGATCTCGTCTGTTTCACCCAGCGGAAGGCAATTTTATTTCTCCTAATCTATTTTCCATGTTTAACAATTTTCTTCTTGCTGTATATCCGGCAGCGTTATTTTGACGGGAAGCAACAACTCCGCACTTTCACGAGACTCCACTACGTCGATACAACACGAAACAAAAAATAAAAATAGGAAAAATAAACAGATACAAGAATCAGAACAACGCGGGAACATGCAAACGGCTTGTATGCCGTACGAAGGCAAAATAAAAGCGTGCAGCGTTACGGAAGCTAGGATACGCACCACGGGCGCGATCGGGCACAAAGAGAACACACAGCCGAGGGTAAAGTATATAGAAGAGTTATTGTGAAAAAAGGAGCATTTTTTTTCAGCAAACACTCAGAGGGTGCTTTCTATGGGAGGCATAATGCGTTTTGAAACATCAATATCGCTGCAGCACGCCGACTGTCAACAGAGATCCGACGCGTCCACTCACATTTGCGCTCTCAGAAGGATGTGTTCTTGGACCGATGCGCTCTCACGCATTGATTTGCGCCCTACCTTAGCTGTGCTTACACGGTAGCTGGCTTTCTGTTGCGGACAAGAGTGGGCCATCCGTCATTGTTGTTTTCAGCGTATGCGTTTTCACGGCGTAGTGCGTATCTCACACTTCTTCGAGATCAATGCCGCGGGTCATGTATTTAAGTTTTGCAGTATCCAAATATGTAATACTTGACATCAAGCGGACCTGCACTAAAACCTTCACAAGAACGGTAACACAATTAGAAAAAACCTTCTCGGTGTGTCAATATAGTCATCATCATCATCATCACCACCATCAACCTGCCTTATGTCCACAGCCGGACGAAGGCCTCTCCCAATGATCTCAATCCCAGCCTGCCTTGCGCTAGCTGGCTTTCATTTTGTGCCTGCAGATTTCTTCATTTCGTCACTCCATCTAACCCTATCTCCTCCACGGCCGCGTTTCTTACCTCTTCGTATCCATTCCGTTGTTCTAACTGATGATCTGTTATCTGTCCTAATGACGTGACCTGCACAGGCCTATTTTTCCTTTTAATATCCGCTAAGGTATTTGCTACGCCTGTTTGTTCTGCGATAAAGTGGTAACCAACAGAGTGCTTAGCACTCTCTTAGCAAGCAAGAACAAAAAAATTCCATGTTTTGCTACTTGTAAGCAACTCCCTTACCACAGCAGGTCCTGGGAATGGGTCCAAGACGTTTCTTTGATTTTAAATGATGTAGCACCTGAATGGTTCACAGAAGCATATCAGTCTGTTAAGAAATAAGAGAAAGTGTGCACTATGGGCCATGAGATTTCTAAAATATTTCTGGTGAAGAGGTGCGGCAGTTCAGGCTGGTGAGCATTAGCGTACGGACTTACGTAGGTATAACCGTTTTTCGTGCCGCCGTTCATTTTCTAATAATTGATGGGTAGCTAGAGCTGAAATATACACTGATCCTAGGACATTGGTTCTCAGCCATGGATGCTTCGGGGACCAATTGTGGACTGGTGGAAGTGATGAAGGACCCCTTGCAGTGAGAGAAGGTGTGTGAGTGTGGGGAGGGGGGGTCATAAATTAACAAAACATGAAGCATATAATAGGTGCCTTTCTCTTCTCCCTGTAAAAAATGGTCAAACTAAAGTGCCACGCCAATTCGATCTCAACAGCTTGTCAATGAGTTGTGCGGTCTGCAGCCACATTCAACTTGTTTCTAGCCATGCTTATTCTTCAAGTATGCAAGCCTAGAAAAAGTATGCTCGCGTGCTTATGTCGTTGAGAACTGCAGCAAAAGATCTGTAGCCATCTCATGGAGAAGGGGAAACATAAGTCAACTCCGCCGGAATGCACATGTAGTATGCAACGAAGCATACGAAAAATTAGAAGGGGCGCTGTCACGTGACATAGTGTACCTCCAAAAAAAAACTTTTTTTCCCCGAAGGCTGGCTTCGCGGACCCCCAAAAATGGCTTCGCCTACCCCAGGGGTCCACGGAGCTACATTTGGGTGCCTTAGGGATTGCTGCAAATAATCTTTGGACGTTTACATGCCAAAACAATGACATCACTATGCGGCACGCCGTAATGGAGGGATCCGAAAATTTCGTCCACCTGGGGTTCTTTAACGTGCACCTAAACATATGTGCACGGGCCTCTAGCATTTGGCTTCAATTGAAATGCGACAGCCGCGGCCAAGAGCCAACCCGCGACTTCGCGTAAGCAACGGCGCAACGTAACTACTGTACCAACACGGCGAGTCGTTTTGCCGACGAAACCAACTGAATAAGCTAACTGAAAACAGATGCAAATACTGCAACAGCAAGCACAAGTATCTGGCCAAACATTGATGCTCTAGAAAGATAACTATAATTTAGGACAAACTGCATTGTCTTCTGTTACATTGCTTCTTTAAAAAGAAATATTAAGAGAAAAACAAAATATTTGATTTGGCAAATATTTCATCATGACAACTAAAAATTATAGGCGAGATTTATTTCTGCTATGCACAAAACGAAAGTAAACTGGCAATGATGGACACATCACTTGGTGCAGCTGGAAGTTTCACTGACGAAAATGAGACTTGCAGAAAAGCTTTTTCCCAAGTGTTTGTGAACAGGAGACAGAGCAAATGCAAATAAACTCCTGTTAATTGTGCGTTTGCGCAATGGGCATGCTGAACAGTGCCCGTACTGTCATTTTGCATAGTGCCTGAAGCGCTTGAATTATCGGCAGATATATTAGTCGACCACAAATCAGGTTTGGTATGAAGCGAACTGCAGGAAACCAGCAAGCTAAATGAAACTATAAGCAGCTCTGCAGCTAAATTTAAATTCATTGTACTAACGTATTCTTTACTGAGATTTGTATGGTAATGTAATGCAGCAGTTGTCGAAAAATCATTTTTAAGGCAGCAGTTAGAAAAATGTTCACCAAATACACGAAAAAATATACTTTATTAGCACAACTTACAGCCGAGAGATCTCGAACGCTTCATGAAGAGCAATTCTTGTAGCTACACAAATAAGTTCTTGCAGTCGCCCTGCAGAACACCTATAAACACGGACGGGTGCAAACTTTATTGAAGTACTGACCCGCAAACGGGATGCTCTCAAAGCAAATAGAAAAGCTGGACAGGACATATGCATGAGATACGCAAGAAGCACTTCCACACTTAATCGCTATTTACTGTCAAAGCAAACGTCATCTGGAATACTTTGCACATGGTGTAAGAAAAGGGAGGGAATATAACACGATTTATCTTTTTTTTTGTTTTTTTTTTACTATGTAAAGAAACATATCAGGCTCATTTTGTTGAGGCTGCTATTGTCCCACAAGTGATGTAGCAAATGTACAAACGTAAGTTTGATCGCGCTACATACAAGTACAAATTCGGCAATAAAACGTCATAGAAAAATAATTGCGGTAACTGTGCATCAACGTAGCGCTCATGTGAACAATGATGATTATACATGACTGAAGTAGCACGGGCTGCATCAAGCAGCGTGAAAGTTTAGCGTGGTAAATGAGCTGGCAAATTAAAGATTACGTGTCAACTAACAAAACTGACTAAGTGCTAGTCGATAGTTAAGCAGCATAGTTAAAAAAAGACGCAAACACGTCGTAAAATGGAATGATAAATATTGTACTTCATTTTCTTATTTCTTTTGAGCCGCCACCAGAGGTAAAAATTTATCAAGCCACGAAAAGGATGTGTCTGTGGTGCATTTCGGTTCTGTTATCTTTTTCATCAGTACTCGCGGAATTGATAATAAATGATGGCCTATCAATGAGAAGAGTTGAAAGAGTCGTAATAAATATATGACAATATTTGCCAGCAAAAAATGTTGCATTTGTTTAACGCAACTAAACAAACCATATTTTCAAAAGGTGATTACAAGGAGATTAGCAATGACAAAAATTGTGTCCTCAGTTTATGTTTTTCAAGACGAAAAATAGCCAGATGATCAGAAAGTTTGTTAGTGTCACCAATGCAACAGATCATCTTAACGCCTGCGAGAAAATCACACAGAAAAAGTTTAACTACATCTCTGTGACAGAATAATGTAATCACAGATGAAGCGTTTTCGGAAAACGCTTATTGTGGAACTTTAGTCAATTCAGATCAGCAAACAAAACAAAGTTGATGATAGAGTGTAGCGCCATTTTCCCGTTAGTAATAAGACAAACAGAATGTCCTAGCTTGTATTGGGAAAAGCCGTACCAATAATTTACAAACAAGATAAGAAAGTTCGAATTCATTTCCCTTTTTAAGAGTATTTCTCGCAATAATTATGGAGAGGGTATGCGACAAAAAGTTTTTCCAAGGGCAACACATTTCCCGTGACCCCGACTTTTCAGCGGCACTAAAGCCTACTTATATATTCACAACTTACATTGCAAAAGACACATTGGAGCATTTGGCATTCACCACCAGAGCATGCGCATATCTTGTTTCAAGTACAACGCAAATAACACTTCCGACAATATCAAAACGAAAAAGGCTGTGTATATTCAGTGCCACAATGACTACAACGGCTCATTTCATAATCTACTCTTCATTCATCTCATGAGTACATGTACATGCATACATACAGACTACTAGACATAATAGATGACAATGCGCTGAATAAGAATATTAAAGAAAAGCTATTTTCAAAAAATCCTTTGTGCGAAACATCTGGTCTACTCACTTAAAGATATACCTCGTTCACTACAGTGTATGTACAATGAACTTTGTATATGTGTTGAGAACCGAGGAGGAGAAGTTTTTTCTTAGTCTTGAGGGTTGTTTTAAATATCATCTTGGGCACTTAATGTTTTCAGGCAAGCGCAATATCTATTTATTATTATGATAACATATTCTGCATGGCAAGCTCCTTACATTGCTGCGTACTTTCTCGGATTCTGTTGACATTCGAAAAGATGAAAGGAAACCGCTTCAATCTTTTATATTTTCACACCGCGATAGGCTAATGTACTAAGTACTTGAAATTTTCTAGGGCAAGGGGGAGGCGGAGTTCGGGGGTTATATACAAGGTAAGTGTACTTGCATATCAATTAACATTATTTAGCATTGCGCATGCAACCAATGGAGAGACCTGCCTGTGCTGGTCACGTGGCAAGTGAGTTCACACTGAAAGGCTGGACTTCGTCATACTTAATGTTGTATCAGAAAGTAGCGAGTTTATTTCTACCACGCAATACTCAAAGTAGGGGAACAAGGGAGTCGTACTTCACACCTGTAATACTCTTCCTGAAAGAGAAAGATTCACAGAATACTCGCGTATAAGGGCGCCCTTTTAAAAACTGCAGTAATACAAGCTCTCAGTGATAAATTTCTTTCCTATACGATGTATTCTGCTATTTCATCGGACGGCACGAAGTTTGTCCATCAAAACAAGAGTAGAAAATGGCTGTCGCTATTTACACTTACAACGTTGGTTAAAGGTCAGTTTCATTACATCTCCTCGGTACGAACGCAGGCACCTTGCCTAAGGCTGCGTTGAGGCCTTTAAACGTAGCGCACAACACACACACAAACACACACTCAAACACAAAGCATACAATATTCACACGACACACTAGCATAAGCACACAGCATATGGCTCTGAACGTAAAACACGTCGCAAACGGGGATGCATCGTCGTCTCCTTTTGCACAGGTGTGAGCTAGGCAGTGCAAGCTTCTTCTGGAACTCGGTGCACCATCTCCGAGTAACTCACTAGCCGACGTAGCTTGTGCAACGCTGCTGAACTTGTTGAAGACCGCTGAGGGGATGCGTGCAACACGCAATATACGATCAACCTTATCAGTAGATCCCCAATCGATACGCCTTATCAAAAGCTCAATAAGGGCAACTTGTGAGAGTGAGAAGCGAAGCTACGCCTGGAAATGGCGCCTCGTTCGAAGAGTACGTGCGATCAAAGTCAAAGTAACGGTCTCGAATGTTCTAGCAGGGAATCCCTGATATAAAGGGCCCTAGAGCTACCAAGCACTACCATGACCGACGAACCAGTGGAACCCTTTCCCTTTGAGAAAAAAAAAACAACCAATCCTCTCAGTTACTAAAGGTTAGCTTTTCACGAGCCTTATGACACGGCAATGTTTTAAGTAAATGCTGCGTTACATCAATTAGGTCACAAAGTCCCTGTTTCAAGCAAAACAAAAATAATACACTGGGGGTCTTCTGCAGCAGGCAACGCAGCTGGAGCTCTTGTTGCGAAGCACGGACAATTGCAAGGGAAACGGAACAATTCTGTAAGGGTTCACATTACATGACAGCAGCATCGGCAGCAGTAATGCTACTGCCATCATCGAAAAAGAACTATAGCATCGATTTTCAACTTCCGACTAGCCGAGCGTGTTATCGCAAGCGATGAAAAAAATGGACGCTATGTTCTAGTTCTGAGGGCTACAACCAATACAGTTTTTCGGGAAGTCTTAGATGCGTCGACTGCAAAACCACCTTCAACAAATTTTCCTGTTTACATTATATGCCGCGGCCACATGGAGTCACTATGATAGTTGTGCCGACGACAGCTTCCATTCAGCCGAAAAATCAGCTGACGTCAATGATAACGTTCCTCTAAATATGTTAAAATGCTGCATACTTCTTCGTCGTTATCTAGGGTATCGCCTGTGTGCAACTTCAGAGGTACTTCGATGCGCTTCGTTAACTGTAATAACTAAACACTTTCAACCAATTGTTGCCCATTTATCTTCTTGTCCCAGAAACACTTCGCTGCCTAATGTTTCATTCGACAACAGGGAACGCCAAAAGAAACATTACTTTCCGTAAGTCCTCCTATCTAATGTGTAGCACGATAAATGGCTGGCTCTAGCGGTTAGAAAAGTGACACTAGCTTCTTTTCATTAAGTACGAATACGCAGAAAGCTGCCGTTGGTATATTTCAGTAGGTATAACCCAACGTTACTAGCCTAGGTTAATCTAGTAACGTTGGTGTAACCATAGCCTCCCTCGATACCCAACCCAGTGACAACAAAACCGGTGGTCACTGAGAGGGCGTCACATTCGCAGTGGTTGGTCGTGATTTACAGGCAGGCAATTTACGAGAACATAGCTATAATAGACTCACGCTGATTATTTTTCATCCCACGTGATCCCGTGCAGTGCAGAAAGCACGGTAAAGAATAGTAACGAAGCTGCAGCAGCGGACAGCAACAACAGGTATAAAAATGACTGGAAATGTGATGCCGCCGCAGTGGACCACAGCTCTCTTGTGCATTGCGGGGTGCCTGGAGAGGCACTGACAAATATAGGAGGTCGTGGTCTATCCCATGTAGCACCCTGTACGAAGCATTCGCACGTCGCTCGGTCCGTCAGTCTTTGAATACGCGCTGCTCTGGATGGACTTTGAGTCCAATGGCGGCTCAGAGGGACGCGTGTTCGGATGTGGGCTGCTGTGCTCCGTTGGCCTGGAACTGCAACTCGGCGTACTCGGTGCGTTCCGGCGCCGGCCTGTTGCCGTTCTGCGCGGGAGCAGCCGGCAGGTCCAGGCTGGCGTACACGATGCTCCCGTCGGATGCCCGTGGCGGGGGCTCAGGTCGACCGTTCTGCGATCCATTCTGTGCCGGTGGAAAGAAGCAGAATATTGGGAACCTCGGTTTCCCCTTCGTGTTATTCTTCTTAGGCATAGCGTTTCCATTGGGACCTCCATTGTTAAACAGTACGTGCCCGAGCTGACACACGAGAAGAAATATTATAAAATTTCAGTGAGATTCATTTCTTACGCAGAATAAGGCCCCTATTTACGAATGTTTACGCTTAAGGGTAAGCGCCGCATCTGTGTACCGGGAAGTACGACAAATAAGGCATTGACGTATGTTTATAATGGTCTTTTTTTCTGTGCTTACGGGAGTGGGCTACCACTCATTTCTGCAGTGCCCATGAGGGTGTTTAGAGCATTTGGAAATAAGCAAATAACTAAATACAACATTCTCTATAGGCAGTGTACACAGTGGTACGCACCTTGCCGTTTTCGTACTGGGTTGAGTCCTTCGAAGAGCCGTTCGATTTTGATGTTGGCGTGTACAGGGCGTCTGGCGGGATGGCCACGTGACTTCCTCCCCCTCCCGGCTGCTTCTTGGAGAGGGGCGTGCCTTGTGAGTTTGTGCTGCCCACGTCACTGCGAAATAATTAGGAAAATCATGGTGTGTTATTGAACAAAAAAACGTAGTGGTATACACTGATCGAACTGCAGGACAAGTTTGCGATGTTAAGTAAAATAGAGAGACGTAGGGAATGACAAATGAACTAGTCAGAACATTTCCTGCTTCTTCCTTTTCTTCTGACTAGTCTGAGCCATCGAAAGTTGTAAGTGCAACTGCACGCTCTTGCAGTTAGCCCGACGCATTTGATTAGAATAGACTTCAATAGAAGCTCGAAAAAGTGAAGTAATGAAGAAAAAACTGCTGAAAATTGCTTGCAGTCTTAGATAACGCCACTCTAATTCTCGTACATGTGACATCGTCTCGAATGTATGATGTTTTTTATTGCAGTAAGAAAAATTTATTCTGCTTATGTTACGAGACTCCCGTATTACCCAATGTACCCGAAAAGCAAACGCGGCAGTCTGATCTAAAAAAAGGAAAGAAAACGTTATTTGCGCTGCACATTTGTTCTTTTCCTTCTCACAACTAATATTTAAACTACGAGAACTGGAGGGCTTTAAATGGTTCAGAACAGGCTTAGTGTACTTCTTATGCCCATGAACTGCAGTGCTCACGAAGGCTGTTTGCGGCCGAAATTACCGGTTTCGTACCGAAGTAGCTGCAGCTCTAGTTCGCAAGAGTTTACGCAGCTGTAAACTTGACTAACTTTCGAAGGATGACATTCCTATCACACATGAAACTTCCCGGCCACGTTCATAAGATGCGCTGAAACTTTCCTGCACTCGGAAATAAAATGTTGGCCTTTGGAAAAGAAAGCATATAATTGCTGCAAACCATTCACAAAGGTCCCTGTTGCGCCGCCAAGTGGATGTCGAAAATAACAATAGCATTTTTTTTTTCGTTTCCGAGACATCATTTCTTGGCTTAATGTAGGAAGCGTATGAAGCAACGTATGTGGCCTCAAGCCGCAGCTATTGCACTAAATGTCCCTGTTGAAGCTGTCTCAAATTTATAGAGCTGATGCCGGACCTATGACGTGCCGACTACCGGAAGCAAAAAACGCAAAAAAGAAGAGCAATATTCAGCTCACCTTTCTCCATCTGGTGAAAACTTATGCCGACCTGAAAGAAGGCAAGAAAGAACAGTTGATAAATGGCCAGAACAGATACCTTCATGAGGCAGAAAACATTCAGGAGACAGTGAGAAAGGAAAGGGTGTCCATCAGGCAGGAAACATTAAACAAGCAAACAAAGAAACAAAGGGGCAAGCGTTGCCATGCATTCGTGTGAAATGCGCTTCCCTTGCGGACTTTCTGCTTCACAAAGCTAAAGAAAGAAAAGTTGAAAGGACTAAAAAAACAAAACAAAAAAAAACGCCAGGCCTGCGCGCAAAGCGCAGCACAGTCACAGCGAAAGCTTGAAGAGCAGCATTTCTAGAGGTCGTTGTAAACTCTCTTGGGGCTACTAATAGAAGTAAACTAGCAAGGTACCCACTACGTCATAAATCACATTATTTGTCAAGTTGGGAAGCACCTACAATGCCATTATTCATCATTCTGCGCAGAAACGAGGTACCAGCTACACATCTGTAAGCCACTATGTGCACATTGTTGACGTGAAGACTGATGAAGATGAAGAATTATGGCTCAGCCCTTTGTAAAGGGTTGGAAGCTTTCAACGGCTCAGCAGTTACATAATTCGCATTGTGTGATTGCCCGTCGCTCTTACGCTCTCCCACCATGCAATATGCCATACGTTGACGTAAGAAAGAGAGAGAGGGGGGGGGAAGAAACTTATTGAGACCCTGATGAAATGGATCATGCGCTTATGGGCTTCCTTGGCAACCAATACAAGTGCACTTGCGGGGAACCCACTACGATATACATCATTGTAATTTTTGAGAAGTAGGGAAGCAGGCACTATGCCATTTTTCGTCATTCTACGGAGAGCCGTGGTACCTGCTAAATGCAAGTAAGGCATTATGCGCACTTTGATGATGCTGTGCCTGATGACGATGAAGAATTATGGCGGAGCCCTTTGTAATGGGTTGGAAGCATTCAACAACCTACTAGTTGCGGAATTCGCATTGTGTGACGCCTGGTTACAGAATTCGCGTTGTGCGACGCTTGGTGCTTATTTTACTCTTCTACCACGCTATATTGCATATGATAATGTGGTTCCTTCCCGACATTAAGCCTGTATAGGGCCTTTTTGCAAAGCAGTTTCAAGCACCGGCATGGCTTAGAGGTTGACTACTGGGCTCCCATGCAGAGGGCCCAGGTTCGAACCTCGTTCCATCCTGGATTTTTTTTTTCTTATTTCGTTTTCTTTTCTTATTTCGAGCTATAGTGGTTACGGACACCGGCGGCGGTAGCAGCGGCGGCGGCGGCGGCGGCGGACAACTACGGCGCCAAAAACGGCCGCTGAAATGTTCTCATAACAGCTTTCGCTGTAAAACTTTCTCTCGAAATGGTGGTGATTTTTTACGGTCTGTGCCGAGAATAACGAACATGTTTAATCTGCCAACATTGCAAAACAAGGGAAGGAAAAATGTTGAGCGAAAATTTGCTCAGGATAACTTAAATTAACTGATTAAATTTTATAACCCCCGGGGTCGTACCACCCGCAAGGGCCTCGTTCCGGTTATGAGAACGCCGTAGTTAGGGACTCCGGAATAGCCTCCACCTGCATCTGGATTTCTATCGTGCACTCAACGCTTGGTACGTGAGTGATTTTTCCCTTCGGCCCCCATTGAGTATAAAATCCTTGGCCGGGATTGAACGCTAGGCTCTCTGCCTGCCAACGACACGCCATTGAGGAATGCTTTAATTCACTTTCCTAAAAAGTGCTATCTTTGAAATGTAGGCTTAACAGTGAAATGGAAAGGGAAATATAGGTCACGATTCTACTTTACTACGCCTCAATATTCGTATGTTAAAGTGGGAAATAAGGGCGAGCATAACCGCAGGGAAAAAGATCAAACGCGCACGAGTCAGCTGTAGGATCTGGAGGATGCGCAGGTAGTATCGAAGTCACTCCAGTAGGCCGCTCGAATGGCTTTAATACCTAGAGCGCAGAAACTTTAATGCTTTTTACTTCGGCCCTCGAACTAGAATGGTTGCACCACTGCGTAACTAACGGAGGAGACGCAATTTTTTTTTTACTTTATCAATATAGCGTTCACACTGGGATGACATAGCCCTATAGGACATTCACTGAATCTCTTCATCGTAGTACATACATTGCAGCCGTAGATTTTCACCCGAACTCAGTATCTGGAACTCAGCCAACGCCGCAGAAACATGTTTATGGACGTAGGTACCATGACAAACACAAATAAGGAAAAAAATGTCCCTGTACCAACTGAGAGAAGTGCCAGTGAGATGTGGTACATTGACACATAACTATCATGCGTAAAGACTGTCATCCTGTGCTTCATGAAGGGTTTTTACTGCATGCACAATTAGCGGAAACCACAAACTTGCTCCCGGCTTTTGATGTGACCATGCTGTACTTACCAATTCCATGTCTCAGTCGTTTATATTTCAGGTAAAATACCCTCTAATGCACGGAGACGAAGCATGGCTTGTTGGAAAGTGTAAAGTATGAATGCAGCTCAATGAGTGACGTGAATTTGAGCTTGTTAGTTTATGTATTGTTTCTACTGCTGTGGTTGCCTTTTACGCATAAGGAGACACAAGTTTCATTGTCCGGTCATTTGGCGATATATGAATTAGAAGAACACCTGGAACAAATCTGCACGACTGCACAAAGACAATAACTTGGCGAAAAAAAAATTGTATTAGAAAACTACGAACTTGTGTTTGGTACCAGCACTGAAATGCATATCTTGGTTTACATCACTATTATTTCAAATATATTTCTCTGTTTACCAGACAAGCATTAATTCGACGTTCCAAAGAGACTACAGATATTCTGCTCAATAGGACGTCCTTTTTTGTAGCAGACTAATCTATTTGTCAGGTAATATTAACAGCTACGAAAAAAATGGTAAAGTAAGCAATTGTATGCCGTACCACGCTGATTACTCTGAAATGTCACATGATCGATCCTCAACTTCGTTTCCCGGTGAGCAGGCGTGATTCGGAACAACAGTCACCACTCTGTAGAGTTGAAATTGTGGACAAGTTACGTCACACAAATCGCGTCATTGCATGTCCCGGAACAGGCATAGTTCACGCTAAGCCTAATTCCGGCTGATTGGTCTGCGTGTACCCCTTTCCCTCCCAAAACAACAACATTAACGACATAATAATAAGAATGCAGTGTTACCCGAACATAATGCACTTTCTTAACTTCTTGAATCTTTCCAACGTTTTGAATGAGTCGAAGGGGACAAGCACTACTATTTTACTCTTTGTTTCTTCTGTCAGTTGTCCTTTTTGTTCTAACTCACATCTTCAGCTGCCCATGCAATGATGTCTGCACTCAGACAAACTGTGCAGAATATGAAGGATTTTCAACATATCTTAAGGCGTAGCAACGCGTAGCATCCGTTTAAAGCACGCGTTGACAAATAATCAGAAAACAACCATCACAAGATTGGTTGTGGTTGTGGGGACCGAAAGAGCGCTGAACCGAGTTATGGCACGTGAGGATATATATATATATATATATATATATATATATATATATATATATATATATATATATATATATATATATATATATATATATATATATATATCACATGCGTGTCGAACTTTGGAGGCCATGATATCATGTCCACGTATATAAAAAGATACAGACGATACACGATATACATTAACTCCCTTTATTTGTAGCCGAACAAAGATTATCAAAGTGTTCCTAGGTATGTTACAGCCACACAATCTTCGTACCTTCGTATGCCGAATACAAAACACTCAGTACGGCAAAAAACAACAATTCACGTCTGCCAAAACTCAAATGACGTAGAGCCGTGATAATAACCTTGACGCCATGGTATTTCGTAATGAGCTCCCACACAAGCGTTCGTTAATCACATCATATAAGCTTCAATGTGTTACAGGCTGCACTGCGGTATTTACGACCACCCATTACGATATAACAGTTCAGTCTTATCACGCAGGCTTGACGCGGTTGCTGAGTATAACGCGAAACAGCGTGTTTTGTATGTACATGCGCGGTTCGTGTTGTTTCAGAGTTAAGCACAAACTCGGACGTGAACAACTCGGTGTATTGACACGCTCTCCGGCTCACACGCATCCGTAATTCTTTTTCAACAGTTATGGCGGAAACAACAATTGGGAACAATGCCCAGGCTAAAGCTCGCAAAGTGCCCCAGGCAATGAGGACCGGCAATGAAATTTACGTTTCAAGAAGCCAAATAAAAAGTACGCCTACTCGCTGGTGAAAATATGACAGCTCTGAAATACATTCACAACGCCAGTGTACACACGTATCACGTGCAAAATTAAGTTATAACGACTGTGCACGGAGTTACGTGTCAAAGTCATATCTACAGTCATCAAGTCATGAAATGATGAAGCAATCTTTCAATACCGTCTATCTTTATTGAAGCCGACGGTAAATGCTCCAATAAAAGAAATACGAAGTGGTCGCGCAGAAACGATACTTTAGCAAAGTTTTCTTTGGTTTCTCGCACTTTGCAAACAAACGAAATCTGACACAGATACACACAGAGATGTAACACTGACACTCAATGGCAGTCAAACTTCTCAACTTTGTGTATCACGCAACGGCGTCAAAATTTCACTTTTAACAGGAGTAAACAGGAACTAGCAAACATTGTATTTCAGCACACATGAAATTGTAAGAAGTAATTAAAGCGCGCAGGCGCAGTAATTCAAGGCAATAGATGTGCGACGAACAGCAACGTTTATGACATGTGACATCATTGAAGCGTAGTTAGCGTGGTTGCCAGTAATAATTCCCAAAGAATGAAACTTTAGATGTTTAGAGCTTAATCCTCACCTGTCTGTCTATATATATTGTGATTCCCCTGAAATGTATTTGAATGAAAGCGAACATTCAGCTAGATCGTGTGACACGCAGTGAACAGCCAGAGCCCTACAAATGACTGTAATTCAAACGAATAGAAACTTCTCGGAACATGACAGAAAAATACTTCTTGACTTCAACAAACGAATTTTTTTATTTGATGACGAAGCAACACACCTAATGCCTCTAGTAACTTAAGAAAGTCATGTGTACCTAATGAGACCTACCAGACTGGCATCATGTCATATCCTGAGCCCTTGGGTACACACGAAAACACTTATGGTGGAGTGTCTTTTATGAATTAAATAAAACGAAACTTTGTTGAAAACACCGAGCGAACTAGAAGCCGAGTCTACTTGCTTCAGAAATTAGTGATGTGTTATTTGCGATTTAACCGCTTATTTCGCGCGTTTGTTAACTTGACGAGGACACTTAGATGTCAAGTCCGTTCAACATTTATTGCAGAATATGCCACGTGACTGAAAGTTTATTTTAAAGAAACGACGCAATGGGACTGTGAAAGCGCATGAACACCGTCCCATTCTCATACAAGGACAACAGCACTTAAATGCGTTTTATTACTCGTTGGTGAAGCCTTGTGTGTCCTCCATTCTACGACGAACAACAATGGGTCCTTTACCTTCACTTACCATCCACGATTCCGGATGTCCTTGTTACTGAAAAAAAAAAAAAACACGAGTGCCCAAATAGAATCACGAGAGGACGAGACACAAGTTCTTTAAACAGCGCTGCCGTGTCCGTACCACAAGGGTAATATCGTTCGAGCAATCTGCAGGCTGCATGCGTCTTCTCTTTCTCATTACGCCATGTCTGAACAGTTTGATAGGTGCCTTGAACACATGTCGCAAGTTGACCCAAAGACGAGAGCGCTGCTTGTTCCCAAATTCCGATATTTTGCGGACGCACACACTCACGATGCCTTGCACGACAATGGAACTCGTTCCACGCGGCCAACTTCCAGAGAACGCAGGGCAAATGTGTTGCGTTCACCAACAGAACTTCCACTCCGTGAACGCAGAGGAAAACAGCGTCTTGATGAGAGCGTAAAATATAGCAGTTCTTAAAAAGCACAACTCTTGTATGTGTGCCTGTGACCTGTGTAGATGCGTGCTGCGTGTCGTATCGCCACCGGTCCCCGGATGTCCACGCCAGTAATGCACTGCGGGGTGCGACCAACACACGGAGCCCGGGCACATTAGTTAGGACAGAGCTTGCCACTGAAAGTTTCGCCATTGGCAGCGTTGTCGCACGTCTTCTTTCTACAAGTTGTTCCCCATGTGTACCTTGCAGTTGTCCACGTGTTGAAGGTGCTGCAGGTGTTGCAACTTCTTGCTATTCGACTTCGTGCCTGCAGTGTCGAAAAAGATTGTCGTAAGTTCAAAAAGAACCCTCTCTTTGTTAAACGACAGCTACAGGCTAAGGAATAATGGAAACACTTATTTAATCTAATACAATCATTCTCTCGTGTTCCATTACGAGACAGCTTTATTGAAACCGACCTCTGCATGAGCTGCTGTTATATGCTCTAAAAGCTTTGTTCTAATTCTCAACATGATTTTTATTTGTTACCTTCAATCTCTCCTGTGCCTTCAATATCCCGTTTGTAAGTGAAAATGACACGTGCAGAGATTGTAATAGTATTACAGGGTTACCAGTAAAAAATCTGAAACTCAGATTTTCTTCTCGGTAAAATTGTGGAATTGGCACTTACAACCATGCGCAATGTAAACTTACACATTAAAGTGGTGCCTACAGCTCGCCTCACTTTATTCATTAAAAATTATTTTTATCATATGCGAACCATTAATTACTCAGCAGCTGATTGGTGAACATTTCCTACGCTCGCAATTCAGCATAACAACAAACTGCAGCTTTTCGTTAGCCATAGTTCTTTGCATCATAAGTTTTGGGAATGCACCTACATTGTGATAGTTGTGGGTGTCGCTGGTATATTGAAGGGCTGTGACATAGCCTCGACAAGAGAAACTGTAATACGAGACAGTATAGAATCGTAGGTCTAGCCAGCGCTATCAGGAACACGGTACAGCACGCGCCTCTTCTGCCTAATGATGACGATCTACTTGTGTACGTCTTCAGGATGCACTTCTTCATTGCACTGGCAAATCAATTTATCACAATGTTTTTTTCTTTGTAAAAATCATCAGTTTTCCAAACTTGAATACTGTAATGCATTAACGCACAAAAAAACCGCACAATTGTCAAAAAGAAACCGGCCCGGAGTATCCTGCCTTCGTCTAAATTTACTTCAAAACGAATAGCCTTTAATGACAAAAAATTACTCTAGCCGATCTTGACATACCGCATCATAGACACTGATTCTTATCTTTATTACACGATTACTTTACTTTCATTGTTGCTTAAGAACGGCGCAGCTGTACGCCTCCTCGGCGTTCTCTTTCGTACGCATATGATACAACCGAACACGGCGAGACCTAGACCGCCAAACTGGATGCCAATAAAAATAATTACTGCGGGAATTCGGAATGAGCAGTTCTCTCATTTTCGCACAATGTAAGCTGCTGTGCCACGGTTGCGATATTGAGCTACATCGTAATGGGGCAAATGCAATCATTGGAGCCAAGCATCAGACCATACCATATGAAAAACAAATATAAGAAACAATTCTGGCAAAACGAATGTCGCAAAACAAATTATTACAACTCATAAGAATCTACACAAAATGCATTAAGAAACAAAATAAAAAGTCACACTCACCTGCCGTTTGGATGAACGAAAACTTAACACGTGCATAAAAGATTTCGTCCCTGGCACTTGGGTCGAAGTAGCATGCTTGAACAAAAAAAAAAATTCTTTTTCTGAAGGGGAATGACGCGTGACTGAGGAACGGTGCAGGCAAAGGAAAAAAATAAAAAAAGTACAAGAGGCATAGCCTCCGCGCAGTGACAAACAGTCATACAGTGGTGATTCTAAACGTGCACAAACGGTCGAAACAAAAAAATAAACAAAATATTTACGAACGTGCAATAGTGAAATGAAGAACACGCAAGATGCACAGTGCATGAAAGAACAACAAAATAGTTAAAGAAAGGCGCCCGAAGCGAACACGCGTGCGCGCGCAGTACACAGTATGGGTTCTTTGAGCAGTGTGGGTCGTGTTGGAAAAGCGAGCACAATTGCTTTGAGACATTACTGAGCGCGCTTATTTGCACTGAATTCGTTGGTTCAAAATTTACTCATTGAGGTTTTAGACGAGAGTAAAAATTTGTGTAAAAAGTATGCTCACGTATCACTGTAAAATTTGCTTAGTTTCCATGACAGACTCTGAAGCAGAAAAAAATAATCAGCTTCTTAACATGACACTGACGCGTAACAAGAAGATTGATAGTCTAGGGCCAGAAGCTGTATAGAAAACGCTGTGTTGAATACTTCACATTATTGGTAGTAACCGCATTCGACGCATAATAGTGCGACAAAATTTTCGGCAGTAATAGCGCCTTTTCTGAACTCACAACTCCATCTGAGCCACGATAATCATGATGATGTAGCATATTTTTTCATCTTTTTTTTAATATTTTGGTGTTTAGCAGGTTTCAGCTTCCTGAATTGTATTCAGTATTCTTCTTCACGTGAATAT